>NC_046661.1:111536715-111556853 GCF_010883055.1 Belonocnema kinseyi | reverse complement strand
TCAAATAGTTATATTTTAAACCAAAAGAATTACAGTCTTATTAAAAGAAACCATTTTTTAAGGAAATACGTGAATTTTCAGTTAATAAAGATTAATTCTCAGCCAAAAATGGAATAGTTAAACTTGCAGGCATAAAAATTAATTTTTAATATCAAGAAAAGGAATTTTCTGCAAGACTGTTGAATTTTCAGGTAAAAAGAATGAACTCTCTACAAAAAGCTGAATTTTCAACCTAGAAATACTATTTTTAACATCAAATGTAATATTTGATATTTAAACGAAAAAATTTCAATTGAAAAAAAGATACAGTTAAATTTAACGAAGAGACAACTTTTTAACCAAATACTTCAATCCAAAGATTAAAAAAAAGCAAAAAATTTCAACCAAACAGTTGCATTTTTCATTTAAAAAAAAAATTGTTTTATACCAAAACTAATAAATTTCGAACAAAATAGTGTATTAATTTTTAACCAAATAGTTAAATTTTCTACCAAACTTTTTAATTTTTGAGCTTAAAGTACGAATATTAATTATTCTTAATTAATTTATATCAATTTTTTAATATTAATATTATTTGTATTAATTTTTAACCAAACAGTTAAATTTTCTGCCAACTTTTTCAATTTTCGAACTGAAAGTATGAATTTCTAAAAAAAACCGTTGAATTTGAAACCAAAAAGTTAATTTGTAACAAGGTATATATATTTTCTACCAAAGGTTATATTTTAAACCAAAAGAATGAAATGTCTATTAAAAGAAACCATTTTTTCAAAAAATACGTGAGTTTTAAGTTAATAAAGATGAATTCCCAGCCCTACAAAAAGCTGCATTTTTAACCTAGAAACACTATTTTTACCATAAAATTTAATATTTTATGTTTAAACTAAAAACAAATTAATTTATAATAAGAGACAGTTGGATTTAACCAACAGACTTTTCACACAAATTCTTCAATCCTCCGATAAAAAATAAAAATATTCAACCAAACAGTTGCATTTTTTAACAAAAAAATTGATTTTATTCCAAAAATAACGAATTTTGAACAAAATAGTATATCCATTTTCAACCATATAGTTAAATTTTCTATAAAATTCTTTAATTTTTGAACTGAAAGTGCGAATTTCTGAAAAAAACCGTTGAATTTTCAACAAAAAAGTTCGTTTTTAACAAAAAAAAAGAGAAAATTTGCACAAAAACAGATATATTTGAAAACCAAAAATAAATGATAAAAAAAAGTTTAATTTTTAATCAAGGGATAAAGGGATAAACAAAATGTCAATGAAATTGATGAATTTTCAACTAAGTAAGTCAATTTTAAACGAAATAATAAAATATTTAAATAAAAAAAGATGAATTCTTAACGAAAAATTGAATAGTAGACTTTTAAATGAGAAGAATGAACTTTTAACTATGAATAGTTGGGTTTTCTTATTGGCTTCTATTAATTTATATCACATTCAATTGGAAAAGTAAGAAAAAGGGGAAAGACTTTAAAGCATGTGATAAATATATAAGAATTTTGATTCTTTATAGATTAAGGAATAATATTTTTAATAAAGATTGAAGTTAATTTTTAATACTTGACAAAATTGAACATTATTTTAGTAACGGTAACTTTCAATAAATAGCCAAATCGAAAAATTAAATAAATAAGTACCTATTTAAAAAACGTTTTCTAAAGATAAGAAGATTTTTGATCGTTGTATCTATGTTTACTTAAGTAACACCCGAACAGGACAATTGATTTTTTTTTTTTAATAAATGGACAAATACGCAAAGTGAAACAAAAATTTCCTACATTTTCTTATACAACAAAAGATAATACACAAATCCCGTAATTGAGATTTTTATATGGATCGAATACATTTCAAGTCGCGGAATCTAAGTTGCTTTTAAGTTGTTTAAAAATGTAAACAACCGATTTTCATAAAAAACCTGCACATTTATTTTATCCCAATTTTCTGTTTTATTTGGCCGTCTTATAGAATCTATAAGGAAGATATCTTGTAAGTTTTAGGTGGGCTAAATCATTTTTGTGATCTTCTACGAGAAAAATTTGAAAATTATGTTTATATGATGCTTTCCTTGAGCAGAAACTTACAAATAATATTACAAAAAATAAAACAGATGGACTCTTCAGAAAATCTTATTTTCAGATTTTCAAAATTCGAAGAAATAAATACAGAAGATTTTTTTGGAAACCTCACTTTTTTTATTTTCCCCAATAAAAAAAAATCTGCCAATTAAGGGAGAGATTCTATCAGTAAATTTTATTAAAATCCGTAAAGAAAATTCGTATATCTGAATTAGGTCAAAAACTATCAAATTTTAAATAAATTTCAAGTTTAGAACCAGAATTATTGTTCAGCAGCTATTCTTATTGTTTAAATATTTCATTTGAGCGATGAACTTTTTGAAGAATAATTTTTATTTTAAAAGAAGAAATTCTATGCGAATTCGTTGAATTATAACAAATAATAGTGTAAAATAAAAATAGTACAGATTATGGATGTAAAATGCTTGATTAAATTACATAAATTTAAATATAATTTTTATGTTTGAAAACACTTAAAGAAAAGGCTAAAAAACTATCTAAAGCTTTTGGGAATTCAAAATGACGTATTAAAAATATTATTTAAAAATTTAACGCCAAGTTAAGGCTTATATTGCCTACTAAAAATGTAATTATTATTACTAATTTCTAGAGGAAGGCAATCGAAAGATTCTCAGCAGAAGTGAAGAGATTATGCCACCATGAAAAGAGGAAAGATTTTGTATCAGAAGCTTATCTGTTAACCTTGGGCAAATTTATTAATATGTTTGCTGTTCTTGACGAGCTCAAGAACATGAAGTCCAGCGTCAAAAATGATTATTCGACTTACAGAAGGTGAGATTAAACATTTTTAATCTATTTTACAAAAGTATCTTCTCAATTACTAATAATAATAATCCACAAATGTTCAATTGATAATAAGAGAAATTTCCTGGGATCAATTTTAAATCCTTATATTTTTATGACTTAAAATACTTGGAATAAATAAAAAATTACCCAAATTCTCAGATATCTGTGAAATTACCTGAAATCCTTGAATTCCTTAAATATTCGGAATCCCATACAGTTCTTAAATTTATTATTATTGTTGAGGCCTATACAGTTTTCTGATTTTCAATGTTATTAAAAATTATTTCAAACTTAATGTACTACCAATTTTATTAAAATTTACAAACTAAATTAAATTTTGGAAGAGTATGCAGAAAAGAAAATTAAAATCCGCCATATTTGGTCAGAAGGCACTTAAAATACTAAAAATTATATATTTTTAAATAGTTGGAAGCTTTAAAATGAAGACATTTTTGTTCTTAAGCTTATCAATTTAAATTATTTCGATTCTAAGCATGTTAGGCTAAAACTTCATCAGATTTACCACTTAAAAGTAGATCATTTTTGAATTTAGTGCATTTAAAATTGATAATCTTTTTATTTTAATTGCTGAAAAATTGCATAATGTAATAAGTTTTTAGATAAATATTCATCCGTTTGGTTGAATTTGTAATTATTTTGCTTCAGTTGAAAATTTATTTCTTTGGTTGAGAATTTAATTATTCCATTTTTGGTTTAAAATGTATCTTTTTTAGTTGAAAACTTAACTATTTAATAGAAAATTCATGTATTTAATTGAAAATTATACAATTATACTTATGCATTTATAATTGAATATTAATCAATTTTACATCTCAAAACTGGATCATTTTCAAATTAAGCGCATTTACAATTAAAAAACTTTTTTATTTGAATTGCTGAAAAATTGTACAATATCAAACTTATAGCCTTTAAAAGAAAAAATGCACATATATTTTTTAATTCATCCTTTTGGTTTAAAATTCATTTATTCTAGTTGAAAATTCAACATTGTAATTGTAAATTCATCATTTTGTTTGAAAATTTAACTACTTTTTATAAATTAGTTTTTGTTGAAAATTCGTTTTTTTTTTAACTCAAAATATAAGTATTCACATTTAATATTCCGTCAATTTATTTAAAAATCCATCTCTTTGTTTGAACAATAGTTTTTTAACTGCAAATTTAAATACTCAACTTTTGGTTGACAATAAATTTATCTTTTCTTATTTGGAAATTCATGTATTTTGTTGAACATTCGTCTTTTTGTTAGAAATTAATCTTCTTGGTGGTAGAAAATTCATTTTTTTATGCTAAAAATCGAACTATTCCAATTAAAAGGTTCATAATTTTACATAATTTTTTTTTTTTAATTGAACTATTCCCGTTGAAGGTTCATTCTTTTAGTTGAAAATTCATCAGTTTGGTTAAAAATTAATTTTGCGAACTGCAAATTTAACTAATACATGTTTGGTTTTTGGTCATTTATTTTGTTGAAAAATAGTCTTTTTGGTAGAGAATTAATATTCTTATTAAAAATTCATCTTTTTGGTTGAAAATTCATATATTTTGCTGAAAATATGTTTTTATTTAGTAAAAAATTTATCTTCTAGATTAAAAATTCCTCTTTTTAGTTGAAAATTTATCTGTAGAAAATTTAACTGTGTAAAAGTGGAATTTTTTTATTTAATTGCTGAAAATTTGTACAATGAAAATTCTACTTGAAAATTTCGGAATTTCAATCTGTTTAAATTAAATGTAACATAGTGCCCATATTAAGTTCACCTAAATATGCATTTAATTTTAGGTATAAAAAGGTAAAATAAACATTCATTTGCATTATTATTCCAATTCATGGATTTTTTAAACAAATTCGAGAAATTATTTATTATGTTTTTAGTATTATTTAAATATTTATTCAATTATTTTTTGAGCGTGATGAGATATTTCAGAATATCTTGTAATATAATTTGTCCAAGCTTTCTTAATTAAACGCATCAATTGAATCCCTAGAAACTAACAAAAAAAATATTAATAATAAACTCGCGAAACTGTATACATATTCCGAGTCTATTGTTTTAAAAAATGCAAAGTATTTGTATGTCCCCGTACTATGAAAGTAATGAAAAATTATATCTGGAAAAACCCTGGAATTGCTGGTGATTTTTTCCAGAATTTAAGTAGAAACTATTATTAAACGCGCGTATAATATTGCTAGTTTAAAAATAATTTTTTCAGAGCCGCTCAATTTCTAAAAGTGATGTCAGATTCGCAAACTCTCCAGGAATCCCAGAACCTTTCGATGTTCCTCGCGACCCAAAATAAAATTCGCGACACCGTGAAAGAGAATTTGGAAAAAATTCCCGGATACGAGGACCTTCTCGCTGATGTGGTGAACATTTGTGTTCACATGTTTGAGACAAAAATGTATTTGACACCAAACGAGAAACACATGTTGGTCAAAGTCATGGGCTTCGGGCTTTTTCTGATGGATAGCGAGTTGTGCAATATTAACAAATTAGATCAGAAAAAGAAAGTGAAACTGGAAAGAATCGACAGAATCTTTAAGAATTTAGAAGTCGTGCCCTTGTTTGGCGACATGCAGATCGCTCCTTTTAATTATATCAAGCGATCGAAACATTTTGATGCTTCCAAATGGCCCTTATCTGCTTCTTCGAATAGTATGAGTCCTCAGGCAGATTTGATGGTTCATCTTCCACAGATCAGAGAGGATCATGTTAAATATATCAGCGAATTGGCGAGGTGAGTTTTTTTATTCATGAGAATTTTCTAATTCTATTTTTTTCTTATTTTAAATTTATTAAAATTATTTCTACGCATGTTCACATCTCTGGATTTTTATTTTCTATCATTAAAAATATAAACAGTTTAAAAATACATTATTCAATATATTTTGAAATATAATGTTCAAACAAATGTTTGGAAAAATAATTAATTATGTCTCATTGAAAGCTTTTGAAAATTTGAATTGAAAGCATGTCAACTGAAACATTTTTAAATTCACTACAATTTTTGAAAAAGGATGACATATTGAATGGAAGCGTTTAAAATTGAATAATTTTAAATTGAAAAATTTCAGACTAAAATGGTAAAAATTGAATATTTTCGTCATGAAGAAGTTGAAATTGTATAATTTCTAATTCAAAGCGTTCAAATTAGACCAATTTATTTTAAATGGGAGAATCTCAAAGCTGAACGATTTCTGATTAAAATTCTGGTATAAAGAATTTAAAAGTGTGTTTATTTCTAATTGAAAACGTTCAAAAATGAATAATTTAACATTTAAGTCATTATCAATTAAGTGATTAAAATTTGACAATTTAAAGTTGACAAACAAGTTGAATGTTTCCAAGACAAAGCTTCTTAAATTATAGAATTTCATATTATTGTTTTACCAAAATTATAATTTATCATTACAATTTTTCAGAATGCTTTTTTCTGAAATTATTTTTAATCGACAAGAATTATGATATTAAAATTTTTTATGTTTGAACCCTTTATAATTTAAATTAATTCAACTAGATTTAAGTCGTTTAAAAATTGAAAGTTTTCAAATTGTTAATAATACTGTTCAAAATGTAACAATTTCAGTTTTAATTGCAAAATTAAAACTTATAAAAGTGAACATTTAACGTTCAACATGAAGCTTCAGTACTCCTAAATTGTGATTATTCAAAATAAAAAAATTATTTAATTACTGAGATAGCAAGGCCAGATTCTTTAGTTTTGACCTATTTTGAATTTAAATTACTATTCATTCTTGAAAATTGCAATAAAATATTTTTCAATTTTAGATTATTCATCTTTTTTAATTTTCAACTAAAAATCGGACAATTTTCAAACAATAATTCATAATTTTAAATTGAAAGCCTTTGAAATTGAAAAAAAATATATAGAAATATTTTGAATTGAAAGATTTTCAAATGAAACCATTTTCAATCTTGTAAACTTTTGCGAAAATGGAAAATATTTCGAAGGGAATGAAAGAAATCAAACTTGTATCACTTGTTCTCGAATTAAAAAAATTTCAGACTAAAATTTGAAAATTGAAGATTTTTAGCAGAAAGTGGTTGAAATTGTATCATTCAGAGCGTTCAAATTAGGTAGTTTTATATTAAACTGAAGAATATCAAGATTTAACGATTTCTGATTATAATTGCGAAAATATTATTGTTTTAAAACGTTAAAAATCGAATGTTTTTAAATTAGAATTTCGAAAATTGGACCATTTAAAATTCAAAGGAATACAATTTTTATAATTTCTAATCAGATGCGTTCAAAATTGAATAAATTAATATGAAATCTCGGTATTTAAATCATTTTCTATTCACAGGAATTAAAATTTACCATTTTTTACATTTTTATTATATTAAAAATGTATAATTTAACATTAAAATTAATTAGAAAAATTGGATTAAGATCGAAAAATAAATTGACCGTTCAAAACGAAAACTTTTCTATCATTAATTTTAAAAATTGAATTATCCTAGAAAAACTTTCAATATAAAGAGTAATTTTAAATAGGAAAAATAAAAAATGTCTAACACCTAGCGTTGAAAATTAAACGAATTCAAACTACATTTATAACTGTAAAAATTTTAGTCACCAAGAATTGTGACATTAATATTTTTGTATACAACTATTTTAAGTCAATTTAAATTCAAGGTAAGAATTGAAAATTTAGCGTTCACTCTGAGTTATCAATGGCAGATCGTTTAATTTTGATCCATTTTTAATTTAAACAACATCATTTTTAATGTTTTAATTTTTTTAATTTTAACTCACATTTACCCATTTACAAATTGTTAATTTTTAAACGATAAAAATTTACTTAAAACAATTGAATTTTTTTCCAGATTTAAATGAAGTTTGAATTTGTTTAAGTGCCAACTTTCCGAAGTAGAAATGTTATCATTTTTAATGTTTCCCATTTGAAATTACTTTTTATTTTTAACTTTTTTTTTAGAATAGTTCAGTTTTAATGGCTTTTAATTTAAAACTTCTCCATTTTGAACGATGAAAATGGCGTTGACATTATTTATTCATTTTTAAAAACTTAATTAATTTTAATGTTAAATTATCATTTTTAATGTAATAACAATTTAAAATTCCAAAGACTTAAAAGCTTTAACTTTGAAATATTAAAATTGTTTTCAATTTAAAATTGTGAAATTTTAATCGCTTCTTCAATTTATTTGAATTTTAAATGATACATTATTCAAAATTCTAATCTGAAATGATTGAATTTTAAAAGATAAATTCTGACAAATAAAATTTTTCAATTTCGAACGCTTTAAATTAAAAATAAAACAATTTCAACTACTTTCTAATAGAATTGTCTAAGTTTCAAAATTTTATTCTTAAATTTTGCAATTTTGTGCATTTCTGTTTTAAAAGTATTCAATTCTAGACGCAGTCATATAGAAATAATACAAGTTCAATTTCTTATCATTCAATTCGAAACATTGTTCTTTTTCAAAATTTGAAAAACTGTTAATATTTAAAAATTTGTTTAAAAATTATTCTTTTATTGTTTATATTTTTAATGGGAATTTATTGCTATTTGGTTAAATAATTAAGTAAATTTGAAACAGATACAGCAACGAGGTGACAACAACCTACAAAGAATGTGGAAGCGACTCGGAAAATAGGGAAACTTCAGAATTAGCTCTCAGAGGTCTTCAATTATTGTCTCAGTGGACAAGTGTCGTCACCGAACTTTATAGCTGGAAATTACTTCATCCAACGGATCACCACATGAATAAAGAATGTCCCCAGGAAGCTGAAGAATACGAAAGAGTGAGTTAAATTCTGAATTTTGAAATTCCTTAAATTATTCAATTACCCTCTCTGTTTGTGAATTTCTAAATAAAATTTTAGGCAACGAGATATAATTACACAGCAGAGGAAAAATATGCCCTGATTGAAGTGATTGCAATGATAAAAGGACTTCAGGTTCTAATGGCAAGGATGGAAACGGTTTTTGTCGATGCTATTCGTCGCAATATTTATGCCGAACTTCAGGACTTTGTGCAACTGATGTTGAGAGAACCTCTTAGAAAAGCGATTAAGAATAAAAAGGACCTGATTAGAAGGTAGGCTAATATTTATTTGTAACTGAATCTTTGAAATTCTCTGAGATATTTAAAATATTTTGAAAACCTTTGAAATCTTTCCTATCTGAAATTTGAATTATCTCGAGTTTTTTAAATCGCAATTTCCAAATAAGGAATTCTATTTGAGGATAAAAATTATTTCCGAATGTTTCTAAATAGTACTGAAAAATGCGAAAATTTTAATTTTCATTATTTTATTAATATTGGAGATTAATTCTGTTCTTAACATTTCGCTAACAGATTGTAATTTGTAAACTTTTCCAAACATTCAAAGAGATAAGAAAAATTTAATTGTGGACAATTTAGAATATCCTAGTTTACGAATTGTAGTGACTGTAGATAACGATTAAAAATATTGTCGGTATCGGTAATTAATATATTAGATTTTAAAGTAAAGTTTTTTAATTTTACAAGATTGAAAAGCTCGAATAAGTTTAAAATCTATTTAGAAGCTTTGAAAGGATACAAAAATAATTTTATTTGAAAAAAAGTAGATTTTTTCAAATTTCGAACACAATATTTAGAAGCTTTTCAGGAATTTTGAAATATTTCAAGAAAATAAAAAAATTTTCTTTAGATTTCTCGAAATTTTTTTAACGATTCTTTATTTTACAACATTTATTTTAAGAGAATATTAAACAGGATTTCAAAAATTATCAAAAAAGAATCTGCAAGATTTTATTGCAATTTTTGTAATTTTTTCAAAATTTTACTAAAAATTTGATTCGTTCTCAAATATACTTCAAAGTTTTTTTTTTTAATTTGAAAAATAATAAAAAAATTTTGTAAGCTTAAAATAAAATGTATATTTTTAAAGATTTCAAAATAAATTTTTTTAAATATTTTGAAAGGCTTCAAGATAGTCAATTTTTTGAAAGATTTCTGGGAAACGTGTAAAGTGAATCTTTTTTTATTAATTTAATTTTAAGAGGATATTCAAAAAAGATTTAGAAAAAGAGTGTAGACGATTTCAAAACAAAAATATTCTATTTTCGAAATTATAAAATTTTATGGAAAATTCGAATAAGTTTAAGAGGTATTTAGACGTTTTGAGAGGATAAAAAAATAATTTTATTGAAAAAAATGTAGATTATTGAAGATTCCAGACAAAAAATTAGAAATTTTTAAATTAATTTTAGGAGAATATTTGCAAAGATTTAAAAACATTACAGAAGAATTCCAGAATTGTAAAAAATGAAGCCAAAAGATTTTAAGACAATTTCAGGATTAAAAACATTTTAAAACTCAAAGATTCCCGAACACTTATAGAACATTTTAAGCAATTTTTCAATAGTGAACATGCCATAATATCTTTTTAATTACTCATTTTTTTCTACAATTTTGTAAAATCCTGTGAAATAAAAAAAAATCTCATAAATTTTGTAGCTTCTTTCAACTGCTTCGTTCAAAGTTAAAGTATTTATGAAAAATCCACTGTTTAATTGAAAATTAAACCTTTAGTTCAAAATGTTCAAAGGTTGAAAATGTAATCATTTTATTGGAAACTTGTTAATTTTTTTTTTGCAAAAAATTAATCTTCTTGGTTAATAATTTATTGTTTTGGTTAAAGATTGAATTATTTTGTTGACTTTTTAAATTAATTCATTTTTTTAAATTTAATATCTTTTTGGATTGAAATATCAACTATTATATTTTTTGTTGAAAATTAATATTTTTTGGTTGAACATGCAGCTACTAGGTTAAAAGTTGAACTACTTGTTAAAAAATAAGATAAAAATCATGTCATTTGATAATTAGTTCAATTATTTAGTAAAAAATTAACTTTAATGTCCCTTTTGATAGAAAATTAATTTTTGTATGTTAAACAATGCAACTGTTTACTTGAAAATTGACATTTTTATATTAAAAATCCAACTGTTTTCTTAAAATATTGTCTTTACGAGTTGGAAATTCAACTATTTTTGTGGAAAATTCACATTTTTGGGTTAAAGAAAAATATAAAATTTTGGTTGAAAATGCAACTTTTTCGTCAAAAAATTTATATTTTTGAATTGAAAATTAAACTGCTTGGTAGAAAACTCGGTTTTTTGGCTTCAAATTTGAATTTGATTCATAATTTCAAATACCCTAGTGCTCTGAAGTTTATTTGTAACGGAATTTATTATTTATATGATTAGTATTTAATAACCAATTATTATTTATCCAGTATTATTGTCTCTGTGAGGGAAACTTGTGCTGATTGGCATTTTGGAGTCGAGCCTCTCAGCGATCCGGCTTTAAAAGGCAAAAAGGATCCAGATAACGGATTTGGGATCAAAGTTCCGAGAAGAAATGTCGGTAAGTTTAAAAAAAATACAGTTAATGTCAGATAATTAATCTGATCAATTATATTAACAGGGATCCTACTTTTTCCCCATTCTCCTGCATTTTACCTGGGTTTGCCCTTTTCCAAATTCTCTCTTTTTTTTCTTTTTATTAAATATACAAGATTTAAACAAAAAATCATTCGTTTGACATCCGGAAAATTATTCTATTCAAAACTTTAATATATTTTTGCGCTGAGTGAAAGTTTTTTTAACTCACAAAATTATCTATTATAGTTCATTTACATTTTTTAATTTTACCAATTTCAAAATAAACTATTCAGGATTTAAATAAAAATTTAAAGCTAAAATATTTTGTCGTGAAATTTGTACAAATTATATATTTTTTAATTTAAGTATAATTAATTACGATGATCTGTATGGCCACATTGAAGATTTTTTAGTTTAAATTTTCATACAAATGATTTATAGGCATTTTTTTTTTAATTTTCAAGTGTACAAAAAATATATTTTTCTACCAGATTAAGAAGTCTAATCGAAATGTGTAGTAGGTATTAAATATATTTAGAAATGAACTTATGAAATTTTCTGATTAGGCCACAATTCAAATCAGAATTGCAAGATTCACAACTGGACAATGGTAGAATTTAAACAATTTTCAAAAACTACCCAAAACCAGCTTTTAACTGTTTGGCAAATTCAAGCTTAGTTTTTCGTATATGTTAAATTTTATCTCTTTAAATAGATATTCAATGTTATATTTAATTAATTTCAAGCTATATTAACTTGGAGTTTAATATGAAAATTTTTAGAGTCAAGTTTTTTAGTTTTACATCGTAAAGTTTAAAAAATCTAAATAGATACTGTTTTTGGTTCTTAGTAAATAAGTAATTATGATTTTTTAATATCAGACAATTTCTAGACGTTTTGAATTCAAAAATTTATGAATTCTCTATTGTACATGTACATGTTTAAAAATATAAACCATTTTTAAAGTATACATGATGTTGAATTTCAGATTTAAACAATATTTGAATATGAATTAAAAAATTGTAATCCAAACAATTATTCTGTTCTAAGAAAATAAAGATTTAATATGATAGTATCGCACTGTAATGGACAATTTTACCTCAACAAAAAATGTAATAGTCGATATTTCACTAAAAAATAAAAGAAGTTTAAAAAAAGTAGTTAAATTGTCAACAAAAGAGATGAATTATCAACAAATGAATTAAATTCTTTGCCTATTTCAACCTAGGCGAGACCTACAAAATTTTAATTTAATCTAAAAAGAAAACGTATTTTGAAAAAAATAGTCAAATTTTTAACCAAATGCAACCGAATTTTCAACCAAGTGCATCCAAATGGTTGAAGTTTTAATATAATAGACTAATTTCGTGTAAAACAGTTTAATTTTCAACCCAAAAATATGAATTTTCAACAAAAAGTTAATTTTTTACCAAATGCTTGCTTTTTTAACAACAAAAATAGTACATTTCAAACCACTAGGAATAGTTTCCTACTAAAAAACACTCATTAACAAATTAACAAAGAAAAATTTCTAACCAAAAGTGGAAAAGTTAAATTTTCACTTTATAAAACTTAATTTTAAACCGAGAAAATGAATTTTTTCTTTAAAACTAATTTTTTCAACTAAAATTTAACCTATCTATCTTTTTCATTTGGACATTTATAATTTTAGTAAATACTAAATCTTTTTAGTTGAAAATTTAACGGCTTGGATGAAAGTTAAACTCTTTTGGTAAAAATAAATTTTTTGGGTGAAGGTTCATCATTTTAATTGAAGTTTAATGTCTGGTGGAAAATTCAACTATTTTGCTGAAAATTAGTTTTTCTTTGGTTGAAAAATAATGTTTTCAACTAAAATTGAACTAATCCAGTTGAATATTCCATCATTTCAGTTCAAATTAATCTTTTTAGTAGAAAATTCATGCGCCTTGTTGAAAATTCGTTTCTTTTTTGTAGAAAATTCACCTGTTTTAGTTAGATATTCATAATTTTAGTAAAAAAAAAATTTCAACTATTTTGCTGAAAATTAGTTTTTGAAACTGAAAATTGAACTAATCCCGTTGAATATTCCATCATTTTAGTTGAGAATTCATTTCTTTAGTCGCTAATTAATTTGTTGGTAAAAAAGATTAATCTTTTTCAGTTGAAAATTCATGTATTTTGTTGAAAATCCTTCCATTTTGGTAGAAACTTTAACTATTGCAGTTAAAGATTCCTCATTTTAGAACAAAATTCATCTTTTTAGCTGAAGATATAACTGCTTGGTTGAAATTTAAACTCTTTTGTTAAAAATTCTTTTTTTTTTAATGAAAATTCATTATTTTAATTGAAAATTCACGTCTTTTTAAAAATTTAAATATTTGTTTGAGAATTATCTTTTTTATAAAAATTAAATTTTATAATTTGTTAAAATAAGTATTTTTAGTTGAAAATTCTACTGTTCCAGTTCAAAATTCATAATTTTAGTTAAAAATGCATCACTTTTCTTAGGTTGAAAGTTAAATGCCTATTTTTTAGTTAAAAATTTAATTATTTGGTTGATTATTCATCCATCTTGTTGAAAATGTAATATTTTTAATTAAAATTTTAGGAATTTGAAGCGTTTTCAAGTGAGTTTTATTATAGTATTCTCATGAATTTTACTTGAAAGAATATATTTCCCTATTTTCGAGAAAAATCTCCTTATTTCCCTAGTTTTTATAGGTTTTATATTCACCTGGGAAATATCATTCATACAAAATATTAGTAGGATAAATATGCATGTTAAGTATATGAAAATAAAATAAAATGTTGTGTTAATTATCATTCAAATTCATGAAACATTATATCTGGAAAATCTTGAGATATCTGGAAAAAAACTGGGAATAGTCAGGGTTTTTTTTCCAGGAATTAAGTAGACACCCTGATTATGTATATACAATCCAAGAAATTGAACTCTTTAATGGCAGAAATTATTAAAACATGATTCAACATTATACGTATACCATTTCTTATTTGTTTCTCACTTTTTACATATAAAAACATAATAAAAATTAATTTTTATCATTTCCCATTTTTTTAGCACCTTTTGTGCCGTGATTCCGATATTTAGCAATTTTGTCGTCACTGATTGTATTTCAATTTTTTAGGTCCGTCCTCGACTCAACTTTACATGGTAAGGACAATGCTCGAATCGTTGATTGCCGATAAAAGCGGAGGGAAACGTACATTAAGAAAAGATATTGATGGGCAATATCTTGTGCAGATTGACCAGTTTCATAAAACGAGCTTTTACTGGAGCTACTTACTCAATTTTAGCGGTAAGTTTTCATTTTATTATTCTTGTTTCCTAAAACTAGATTTAAAAATAAATCTTTTTTTAGATTATCTGTATAAGAAAAATGGTGTAACGAAATGTCTCAAAAAACTGGCCACTCATCATTGTCGCATAGTTTCTTGGTTTCTGAATGACTTGAAATTGCTCCATTTAAGACATTTGAAATTTCAAAATGAAATTCACTGCTAACTTTCAATTTGTTTACAAGTGTTAATTTCATTTGTGATCGTTATGTCAGCGAAATATTTCATTTTTCGTGGAAATTTAGATCTTGAATTATCAACTTTGATAGAAGGATAAAACTTAATTTCATTAAATAAAAAAATAATTATTTATTGCCGAGACTACAAAGATTATAAAGACTCTTACGGAATATTTATGAATTTTAACCGAATTGAGAATATTTTAATTAATTTTGCTAGATTTTAAAAGATATTTCTAGAAACCCCAAAGTATTTAATACATTTTTAAGGATTATCCAACGTATTTTGAAATATTTCAAGCGATTTTAAGCTGTTACTCAAGATTTGACGGGATTTTACATGATTTCAAATGATTTCTGAAAATTTGAAGGAATTTAAGAGGATTTAAAGGAATAGTAAAAGATTCCAATGAGACCCGAGGATTTCAAGTAATTTGAGCAGTTTAACAAATTATCACTCATTTCAAATGATTTCAAGGGATTTCAGAAAATGTTGTGAGATTTCACTAATTATGAACCACTTTTTATTGATTATGACGCGTACTAAAAAAATTTCAAGTTTTTCGAAGTGTTTCAAATTATTGGAAGTGGTTTTATGGGTTCTCGGAGAAATTTATAGGACTTCAAGACATTTTAAAAAAATGTTAATTTTTAAAATGTTTCAAAAGATGTCAAAGTTCAAAAATATCCATTTCCGACGAAAAGCACTAATGTAACCTAAAGTTGTCCAAAATTGTAAGTTGAATATTTAAAGTGAAATGATGTTTGTTTAAATGAGATTTTCTGTGAAAACGCTAACATATCATATTTTTATTATGATATTGTGAATATTCATTGAAATATAATTATTTCTTGATAACAATAGTACGGGTTTTAGGTATAAAACACCAATAACACCAAAAATTGTGAAGTTAATAACTATGAATCATCTATATTGATATTTCTAGTGGAAACCGCTAGCTTTATCTACAATTGTATAGAAATTTAAAATGTTCTTTCTGTGTAAATCGCCCACAAAACATAAAATTGTTAACAAGTTGTCAACCTGCTTTGAAATTTTTGAAATATATATATATCTTTTTTTAAAATTAAAAGTATCAATTATCGACGAAAAACTCTGATATAATCAAAAACTGTGAAACTATTCTAAATCTTATTCAATTTATATTGATTTTTGCTTTAAAGTGCCAATGTTACAATAAATGATCAATTTTACGAGCACAATTCGAAATTGTTCAAATTGATCAATGTTATTGTTTCAAACAACAATCGTTGTATTTAAATGTAATGATTTTTGTTTAAAACTGCCAATTTTATCTGAAAAATATCAACATAACATAAAGTTGTTGAAAAACTTTTTATATACTTTGAAATCTAATAGTTTTTTTTTTTCTTTAAGAAAAATACCAATTTCCGTCGAAAATACTAACAGAGATACTAATATGGTCCAAAACTGTTAAAAGATTTTAAATTTTCTTTAAATTAAAATGATTTTTGTTTCAAAATAAAATACTGCGATACAAAAAACATTAACTTAACCGAAAATTCTTCAAAAAAATATCAATCTTCTTTCAAATATAATCCTTTTTCAATAAAAATTGCAGCTTCCCAACAAAAAATACTAACAATCCGAAATTATTCAAGCTTATAAATACCAATCTTAGGTGAAGGACACTTACATAATCAATAGAAAATTGTTCAGCATTGTAAATCTTCTTTAAAATCTTATGATTTTGAACTATGAAATTCTTGGAAATTAAAAAAAAAGACAAGCATCAAACGATCATGTTTGTTATTTAAAAGAATATAAAAAGACGAGAGAAAAAAAATAAAAAAGGGCACTTTGGAACTTACATTATTTTTCTTTCATCTTATTTTATTTTTTCTAATTTAAATAAAGTCATTGAAGAGTGGATTCTCCAAATTTTGTCGTTGTTTTTTTGTTAATTCGAATAGCCTTGTAGTTAAATTTGAATGTTGAGCATTAAAGATTAGTTTAAATGTTAACTTATATTAGATTCAGTTACTTAAATCTGAACGATTTTTATTCAAAATAACCGACTTTCCGTAAACACTAATATAAACCGAAACTGTTCAGAAATTGCAAATCTTATTCGAACTATAATTGATAATGTTGATCGTGACTTTTGTTTAAAAGTGCACTCCAGCAAAAAAAAACTTAAAAAATTCTTTCATCAGAGTCTTTGCAAAATTGCTGCGATCTCTCACAATTGTGGTACCGAGAATTTTATCTGGAGATGACGATGGGCCGAAAAATTCAGGTGAATAAAAAATTCTAGTTATTTTTGAATGATTTTTCTTGGAGAATAATTGCTTTCTTGAAAAAGCCGGAAGTGGATTCGTGACGTAACAAAGTATAGATTAAAAACAGTAAATATAAGTGAATCGGTTAAAAATTTTCTTTATAAATTGCTTTGTTGCGTTACTAATGTGGCTTCGAATTGTTCTTTTTCTTTCTCTTCTTTTCACAAGAATTGCTTCCAATCTTAAAATTTATCCGCCGTCTTTCCCCCATGCATTTTACCATTTGGACTCGCTGCAACATACTTTTCTATTGCCGTATCTTCCACGTTTTGCTGAATCTACTGAAACTTTTCGTGAATAGAAATGTACAGTGCGGCATCAACATAATGAAGAATGCAGCGATTTGATCACCATGGAAAAACGCATCCAGGTACATCATCCTCTAACAATCATCCTAATAAATCATCTTGACTTATTTTAAACTTCTCTGAATCTGAAACAATCAATCCATTTTACCTCCTCGATCTTTTCCATTCGATTTTAGAATTTATTTTCAGGAAAAACAAGGATGTTTTATTGAATTTTTAAAAAAACCCCCGGCAATGTGAGGGAATTTTTTCGAGAGCATGCTCAATTTTTTAAAATTGAAATATAAAATTGTACAACAATGACTCTTCCTTTGTAAAAGTGGCTTTCGAAAAGGTTTCTGATTTCAAAAATCTTTTTTGATAACTTGTTTTCTTTTTTTGACATTAATTTTTTAACTGAAAATTTAATTATTCTATTTTTGGTGGAAAACTGCTCGGTTCTAATTAAAAATTCAAATTTTAAGTTGAAAATTCATGTATTTTGTTCAAAATTCGTTGTTTTTTGTGTAGAAAATTAATTACTTGGTTAAAATTTGAACTCTTTTGTGAAAAACTAATTTTGTTCATTGAACATTCATTCTTTTAGTTGAAAATTCATCTTTGGTTAAAATTGGAACTATTTTTCTAATAATTCTTTTTTTTTTATTGAAAATTAATTTTTGAAACTGAAAATCGAACTAATCCCGTTGAATATTCCATTTGCTTTTTTTGGTTTATGATTAATTTTTGAACTGAACATTTAACTAAATTATATTTTTGATTGAAAATTAATTGGGTTTAGTTGAAACTTCAAATATCTGGTTGAAAATTTATGTATTTTGCTCGAAATTCGTTCTTTTTTCTAGAAACTTAAAACTCTTGGTTGAAAATTTATCTTTTTGTATTGAATTCAACTGTTTTCTATTAGAAATTAACATTTTTCTCAGTTGAAATATCAACTACAACATTTTTCGTGGAACGTAAATCTTTTTTTGGAATGAAAATTTAATTACGTGGTTTAAATTTAAACTCTTGTGAAAAATTAATTTGTTTGATTGAACATTCATCCTTTAAATTGAAAATTCCTCTCTGCTTGAAAATTGAACTATTTTTCTAAAAATTTACTTTTCTTTAGTTAAAAATTAGTTTTTTAAAATAAAAAATGACCTTTGAAAAATAAGATATTTTGTTAAAAATTCGTTTTTACTTTGTCTGGAAATTTTTTTTTTACTGTAAACTTAACTGTTCCGGTTGAAACTTGAACCATTTTATTGAAAATTTGCTTGTTTTTGTTTAAGATCAATTTGCAAACTGAAAATTTAATTATTCTATTTTTGGTTGAAAATTGTTCGATTTTAATTGAAAATTCAAGTATCTGGTTGAAAATTTGTCGTTTTGTGGTAAATTCAACAATTTTATATTAAAAATTAACATCTTTCTCAACTGAAATATCCGTCAGCATTCATCCTTTTTGGAATGAAAATTTAATTGCTTGGTTTAAATTTAAACTCCTGTGAAAATTTTTTTTTTTATTTAACATTTATCCTTTTGGTTGAAAATTCATCTCTGATTAAAATCTGAACTATTTTTCTAATAATTCTTTTTTCTTTGGTTGAAAATTAATTTTTTTTTAATAAAAAATATTACCTTTGAAAAATAAGCTATTTTTTAAAAAAATAGTTTTTTCTTTGGCTGGAAATTAATTTCTTTACAGTAAACTTAACTATTCTAGTTAAAACTTGAACCATTTTTTTGAAAATTGGCTTGTTTCGTTTTTAAATTAATTTCCTTACTGAATATTTAACTATACTATTTTTGATTGATCGTTTTTAGTTGTAAATTCAAGTATCTGTTTAAAAATTCATTTATTTTGTTGAAAATTCGTTCTGTATGGTAGAAAATGAATATTCTTCATTTTAAATTCATTTTTTGTTTCAAAATTTAACAGTTTAAAGTAAAAATGTAAATGAAGGTTTTTCGACTTTCACAATATTTCTATATGTATATGCAAATTTTTGAAGATTTTCATCAAAAATAATGTATTATAAGTTAGTAATGAATGTTAAAGTACTGAATTCTCAAAATTATATTGTTTTCATTATAATTTAAGAATATTATAAAATTTAAGTTGATTCACACGTTTCAATGAATTAAAAACATCATAATTTCATAAATTAACATTAAAGAGCTATATGTTCCCAAATTGTCATTCATTTTCATAAAAACCTCATAAATCTAGCGAATCCTGCGCTACTCATATAAAATGTTTTTCATCGCTTCATAACATAATTTTCTAATTTATTAATTGCATTTAAATGGCATATTGCACGTTACTGCATACACAAATCATAAAACAAATTGAATGTCGTAGAATTGTAATTAAACTTCTTCAACTGCTTTGCATAATAGGATCTGTATTTATTTTAGACCCTAAAACTGAAATTAAATTTAAAAAAATATATATATATATATGAAATTTGTCTCTATTTTTATTGTAAAACTCTTTTTGATTTTGACTTAATTTTTCTCATTTCTTGACAATTTTCTTACAGTTTCCTATCGAAATGTCTATGCCCTGGATTCTGACCGACCACATTTTAAGAAGCAAAGAACCTTCAATGATGGAGTAAGTCTTTATAAAAATAAAAAATATATAA
>NC_046661.1:111533844-111536615 GCF_010883055.1 Belonocnema kinseyi | reverse complement strand
TTAAAAAAGCACAAAGAGTGACATGTCTAAATTAAAAATTATTCTTTTCTTTCAGATACGTTTTATATCCATTAGATTTGTACAACGACAGCGCTTTGTACGCATTGACGATTTTCCGCAAGCAATTTCTGTACGACGAAGTTGAGGCCGAAGTTAATTTATGCTTTGATCAATTTGTTTATAAATTGAGCGAACAAATTTTCGCTCACTACAAACAATTAGCGGCCAGTATTCTTTTAGATAAAAGATTCAGAGTCGAGTGCATAACTCTTGGGGCCTATTTATTGCCTTATCCAAGAGCGAACAGATATGAAACTTTGCTGAAACAGAGACACGTACAATTGTTGGGCAGGAGTATTGATTTAAATAAATTAATCACTCAGAGAATTAATGCGGATATGCAGAAATCGCTGGATCTTGCAATCAGCAAATTCGAATCTGGAGACATAACTGGCGTTGTCGTAAGTTCAAACAAAATTATTATCATCATTTTTTTTTTCATTTTTTCTTTGGCATTAATTATAATCATTGAAATTTTACAATAAAATAAAATTAACAATTGTAAATTATTCATTTTTATTAACTATTTTTGGCATTTACTTACTATGTTTCTTCAATTTTCTTTTTCAGTTAATAAGTTTTTCATTTTTTATGACTTATGACTTTTAATATTAGTTTAAATAAACAGTTTAAATTTTTTAAATCAATTGCAATTACAATTTTCAATTTCAAGCAGAGGTGGAGTCTTTAACCTTCTTATTTTATTATTTAGAAAAGCAAAAATTTGGATTTTTTTTCTTCAAAATTAAGATTTAAGTATTTAGAGCAATGGAAATTTGCCATATTCCTAAAATGTCTTAAAGTCTCTGAATTCCTTGAATTTTTTTATATTCATGAAATCCTTGAATATTATGAATTTATTAAATTTCTTGAATGCTCTGAAATCCCTTAAATTCACTCAACTTCCTGAAATCCTTCAATTTCTTTAATATTATGAATGCCTTGGATATGCTGAATTTTCTGTATATTTTGAATGCTCGTAAATCCCTTAAATGCTATAATCGCTTTAAATATCCTTAAATCTATTAATTGTGTGAATTCCCTGAATTCTTTTAATAGTCTGAATTCTCTTAATTTCTTGAATTCTTTAAATGCCCTGCAATCACTGACATTCTCTAAAATCCCTTAAGTCTTCGAATATCTTAAATTCCTTCAATATTAAAAAATCTCTGAATTCCATAAATTCCTCAATTATTCTAAATTCTCTGAATTCCTTTATTTTTTGAATTCCCTGAATTCCAAATATTTCAGAAATTCCGGAAATTCTTCAAATTCTCTAGATCTTCAAACTTCCTTACATATTCTGATTAATGATTAAAGGAAATGCAATCATTTCATAATATTGTAATGAATTAATTTCCGTTTTAAAATTTCAAATTTTATCATTTGTATGGTTTGCATTAGAGATTTCTTCAATTTGGAAGATTTAGAATTGAAAAGTTGATTTTTGATCTTCAAAATGAACAAAGTTTAAGAATTTTTATTTTTACTTTTTTATAATTGAAAAATTTTAAATTGCAAATCTTCAAAATTTAACATGAATAAAAACAATGAAAACAGCGTATTTTAAAGTTAAACTCATAAAAAATTGAAGTATCTTCAATTAATGCAAATCTTCAAGATAGAACAATTTCGAAAAGATGTTGAAAATTTTATGATTTTAAACTATAAGTATTCAAAACTAAAGAAGTTGGCAAAATTTCAATTATTATTTATTATTATTATTATACTATTTTTGGTTTTTTTTTCAGGAACTTGATGGACTTTTGCAAGTGAATCGCTTAACTCACAAATTGCTGAGCAAGTGGCTAGCTTTGGACGAGTATGACGCGATGTTTCGAGAAGCCAATCATAACGTCCTCGCTCCGTACGGAAGAATTACACTCCACGTTTTTTGGGAACTCAACTACGATTTCCTTCCAAATTATTGCTACAATGCAGCCACAAATAGGTAAATAAATCACTCTTGACCGATTTTACATGAAATCATACACTTTAATCCTGGCGATATCACGAAAATAGTTTAAGGCTGAAATATATTGTTTCGCGAGGAAAAATATGAATATTTTTTCCCTAATTTTCACGACCTTAGGACTACTAGAATATTTAGGTGAATGATGAAAAAATTAACGAAATATAGTGAGGTCTTCCCTATTTCAAGTCCCCCCTACACGGCTATTTCAAATTGCGTTTCAAATTGGTTTGAATTGAGAATTTAAGCAAGACGCCATGGGAATGCATACGACTTTTTCGAGAAAATATTCTAAACATAAAAGTAAGTGAAAAATGTAAAAATAGTAATATTTCTATGTGTAAAATTTGTTTTCAGTTGTAGTCCCATGACTACTTTCATGACGTCTGAAATTTCCACTTATCCTAGCATTCTACACTTTAAAAATATTAATATTCAAACTTACTTTTACGTTTAGAATATTTTCTCCAAAAATTTGTCTGCACTCCTACGTCAAGCACTACGCTAACCTTCCAGACATTTCTACCCGTTCTAGCATGAGCGCGACGTCATGCTACAAAACTCAGTGTTCCGCGAAATATTTGAGTCGGTTTTTGATGCTGTTATTTTTCAACTGCAAAAATTGGGGCCGTCTGAGCCCATTCGGTTCGGTTTTGATTCCTCTAGAATCAAACCGAAGGGCCTATGACAAAGCCACCGAACGCGTCCTCGGGTTGCGGATAGAGGGTCCCTGTACCAA
>NC_046661.1:111492879-111533744 GCF_010883055.1 Belonocnema kinseyi | reverse complement strand
TTACCGCGATTTCGCTGGAAGCGGGTGCAATTTTTCAGATTAGCATCCGCTCCCGGCGAAATCCTGCGGTTGTCCTTATGACAAATTTTTAATTATATATAAAGAGAGAGAGAGAGAGAACAAAAACAGACTCTGTGTGCACGATTATTAAAATTAATGTTAATACAAATTGTTTATATCTATTTGTTTGTTTGTATCTATGATCTAAAACAATATACAAGAAAATTCAGGGTAATCTTCAGAATTATTAGATAATATTTTTATACAGTATTGTATAGACAGTCGAACGTAACCCAAAGTTTATAAAAATGCCTACATGTCCTATTATTGTTCAAATATTATAATTATTCTTTAAAGTTAATTATTGTTTTTATTAAAAAATAGCAATTTTAAATGAAAAACACTAAAAGAACGTAAGAAAAAATTGTTTAAAATTGTAAATCTTCTTTTAAACCTGATTTTTTTTGTTTAGCAAGGACATAAATCAGAGTTAGAATTTTTTTCATAAATCTCATAATTTCCCTGCTGATAGTCATTCCATTGGATGATTATTCATTTGCAAAAACATTATTTGCTAAAGGCTACCCTATTTCTCAAAATTTGACGTTTTAAAATTTTGTTATTGGATTGAAATGATTATTTATTAAATTCTCATGTAAAATTACGTAAATATTACGTTTTTAACACTTGGTTTTCATCCAAAACTTGCTTTTTTCTTGAGTTTTCCATAGTTTATAATGAAATTTTTAATAAATTATATATATATCCAATAAGTTATATTTGCAACAGTTAGAAATTTAATTATAAATTTTATCCTGTTTTCAATTGTTTTCAATTTTTACCCCCTGAAAATTCAATTTTCAATTTTTTTTAATTGTTCGACGAAATACACTAGCATAATCCAAAATTGTTAAAACTTTCTAAATCTTGTTAAAATTATAATGACTTTTGTTAACAAATCATGCATTTTCTTTGAAATATAAAGATTTTTAAAATAAAAAAGTCAATTTTCGACGAAAAACAATAACAGAATCCGAAATTGTTAGAGTGGGTAAATTTTATTACTGTAAACAAGAATCATTAAATTTAAATCCAATTATTATTGTTTAAAAATATCAATTTGAGCTGAAACACGCCAACGCAACCTGAAGTTGTTAAAAAGTGGTAAATATTCTTTAAAATCTCTTTTTTTTAAATACGAATAATTTTTTATGGAACGCAATAACATAACTTATAACATGCATTGTTCCGAATTGTTGATATTCTTTTAAATGTTATTAGTTTTGTTCCAAATAACCGATTTTATGCATTTTGTGTGAAAAACTTTGACATAACCTTAAACTGTTCTAAAATTGCAAATCTTCTTTGAAATATATAGTATATATTGAAAACCGCTAGATTAACCTACACCATTACAAAAGAATTAAACCTCTTCTTGGAATAGTTTTTTTTTTACTAAAAATGCCGATTTCTGGTGTAAAACGCAATTATAACACAAACTTTGTTCAAAAATTGTCAATCAAATTTTTGTTCAATCGAAAATACAAATTTTCGACGAAAAACACTAGCATAATCCAAAATTCTTTAAGGATTCTAAATCTTGTTCAAATTATAATTACATTTTTTGAAAATATCAACTTTCGATGTAATATTTTTAATTTTTCAAGATTTACAAATTTCTTAGGTAAACTGAATTTTCTCATGGTGTCAAGAGAATAAAAAAAAGTTCTTAAAATTCATGGAAAATTTTTTAAAGACTGGTTTTAAAGGGATTTCAAGAGAAAATTGGAAAAAGATCACAAAACATTTTGAATTACTTACCAAAATGTTTAAAAAGTGTGTAACAGATTTTTAAAGGAAACTTGCAAATTGCGATTATACATAATTTTAGAAAAAAGTTTAGTTAGTTTGAGAGATATTCAGAAGTTTTGGAACGATTCAAAAATAATTGAAACTTGTAAAGATTTTTAAAGAAATTTGTAAAGTTTCACGAAAATAAAAGACATTTTTTCAGGTTCCTAGAAAAAATTGAAATAATTTTTTATTTCGAAAAATTAATTTTAAGGGTTTATTCAAAAAGATGTTTAAAATTGCCAAAAAGAATCTCACAGATTTTAAGGCAATTTTTAAAGTTGTACAGAATAAAGAAAAAATTCTGGAAAAATTTAAATAATTTTTAGGTATTAGTAGGTTGAGAAGGTCGGAAAAAATAAAAACAAATAATTTTCCTTATATTCGTGTGAAAGTTTTAAATAATTTTGTATTTTAAAATATAAATTTTAAGAGAAAAATAAAAAAAGATTTTTAAACATATCTAACAATTTCCTGAATTTTAGAAAAAAAGTTTACAAGATTTTAAAGAAAAATTTTATAATTTCACAAGATTAAAAAATAAAAAAAAATAAAATTAGAGTAAAGTCAAGAAATATTTAGCAGAATTGAAGATATTCAAAATGAATTTTAAACTGTATTTTCGAAATTTATTTTTTTTAAATGAACAAACTTAACTTTAGGAGCTGTAAATTATTTCGAAAGTTTTAAAGAGAATAAAAAAATTCTGGGAAATTTCAAAAGATTTTAAGGTTATTTAAAAAAACTTTCAAATGATATTTAGAAATTTTAAGAAAGAATCTAGATTTTTTTCTTACACGTCTGAAATATTAAAAACAAATTTTTTAAAATTATTTCAAGAATTTTACCACAATTATATTCATATAAATTTAAACACAAACTGATAATACTTATTTACTTGTTCTCAATTCTCAGAATTTAATTTCAACTTGGATTTATTATAAAACTTCGAAAAATAATTTTTAATTAATTTGAGTGTTGCCAAAGATAAAAAATATTTGTAAATCGTATCTCTTTAAGAGTGACTATACAAATTTTAAAATATTTTAGCTTTATTACTAAATCTATATGATTTAAAAAATATTCCATTTAAGAATTCGTTATTTAATTGCAATAGGAACCAATTTACATATTTCAACCTGAAATTGAACTTCTGTAACTACCTATTTGAAACTTTGTAAACTATTTTTAATGTTTAAATAATTTTAATTTAATAGATTCATAATTATACGCTTTTATTACATTTCAAAATCTATTCAAATATTGTTTCAGTCTAAAATATACCATTGTTAACCCATTCGATTTGAACATTTTAAATCTAATTAATAAAAATAACAATTTTGTAATATTTAGCAATGTTTGACTGGCTATTTAAAATAAACAATTACAAATCAAACATTTAAACTGAACAATTTGAAACTGAATTTTTTGAAACAGGAAGCTTTGAATTGTTAAATTTTCAGAGAAATGAATTAATACTTTGAACGTTACAATTTTAATTTTTTTTTAAGTGAAATTGGTGGATTTTGATACTTGAAAAGCTTAAACATTTTTTAAATAAAATATGGCTTTTAAAGATTTAAAAAAATATTTGAAGCTCTGTAAATATTTGAATGTTCTTAAGATAATAAATAAATTTTCTTAAGATTTCTAGGAAAATTGAAAGTAATTTTTTTATTTTGTAAATTAATTTGAGGAGAACATTTCAAAAGATTTCCAAAATTTTCAAAAAACAATATGGAAGATCTTAAGGCAATTCGAAATTTTTTACAGTATTCATTAAAAGGTTTAGGAAAATTTTCAAAAATAATAAAAAATTTTAAAACATTCCAGAAAAGGTTTAAACAAGATGTAGCTTTTTGAAGATTTTGGAATAAACTGTCGAAACTTTTTAAGGATTTTTAAAGCTTATAAGATACTTGAGAAGATTTTAAAAAATTGTAAACAAAATGTCGATTTTTGAAGATTTTGAACCAAAAATTTAGAAAAATTTTGAGCATTTTGAAAGATTTCAAGGAAATACAAAAATTTTATTAGGATTCCTAAGAAAATTGAAAATTATTTTTTATTTTGAAAAATTAATTTGAAGATAATATTTCAAAAGACTTCCAAAATGATCAAAAAATAATCTGGAAGATTTTAAGGCAATTCTTTGAATTTTTCAAGCTTTATTAAATGTTTGAGGAAAAATTTGAATAATTTTAAAAGATATTTGAAAGCTTTAAAAAAATTTCAAAAATAATTCTAAATTTGAAAATATCCCAAACAATGACAAACAAAATGTAAATTCTTAAAGATTTTGAAATAAAGTTTTGATGTTTTTTAAGGATTTTGAAAGATTTTAAGATAATAAACAAATTTTCTTAAGATTCCTGGGAACATTTAAAAAGATTTAAAAACAAATTTTGATGTATAACAATTGAACAATCATTTATTTATAACGAGTTAAAATTAAAATAATTTGACTTCTAATCTAAAAAGTGTTCATTTTAAAAGAAAATTGTAATATTCCTATTTTGATTGTTTCTATCATAAAGTTCCTTTAAATTAATATTTGAACTGTACAGTTTATAAAAAGTAAAAATTTTTTTTTTGCACCTCAAAGGCATTTAATTATAATTGTGCAATTGAAAAGTGTTAAAATGCTTCCATTTTATACCTATAAATTATTGAACGTTTAAATAAAACCAAAAATTTTTAAGCTGTAATTTCAAAAGTTTAAAATTAGACTAAGTGTTTTAATTTGAAATTCAGTTTTTATAACTTCAAATGAACAAAATTTGTAGCTTCAAGAGTTTGAATCTTTAAATATGTTTCCTCGATTAAAACGGCCATCCTGATTTTGAAATCAATTGTGTTTATAAAGGTCCTTGGATCGTATTCTAATTTCCAAATTGATTTCCAAGGTTCGTGAAGTGCCACGGGATCCAATTCGTCCAACCAGTTCACAGAGACAAACCGCCTCAAATGTCTCATCATTATCTCTGGGGAAGCAAGCAGTTAAATCTCGCCTACACGACCCAATTCGGTCAATATTCCGGATTTGTTGGTCCTTATCATTTTCGGACGATGTGCAAACTCCTTGGATATCAGGGAATCGCAGTAGTCATGGAGGAACTACTGAAAATTGTAAAATCCCTGATTCAGGGAAGTCTTCTTCAATTTACGAAAACCCTGATGGAAGCTATGCCGAAAGTCTGCAAACTTCCACGTTACGACTACGGATCTCCTGGTGTTCTGGGATATTATCACGCTCAATTAAACGATATCGTCCAATATCCGGACGCAAAAACGGAGCTCTTTCACAATTTCCGGGAGTTTGGTAACACGATTTTGTTCTGTCTTTTGATGGAACAGGCTCTGTCGCAAGAAGAGGTTTGCGATTTGCTGCACGCTGCACCTTTTCAAAATATTCTACCGAGACCTTATTGCAAAGGTGAGGAAGAGAAAATTTTTTTAACGGCAGATTCTTGTGGAGTAGCTGTTTTTAATGAAAGACAAAATATCCTTTGAAAAATTATATATAATTCGAATATTTTTCATTCAAAAATTCAATAATTTACACTTTAAAAAATTTACACAAATTTTACAACAATTTTACATTAAATGCCGTTAAACTGCAAACTGTTTCAATTTAAAACTTTTATGAATTGAAAGTTTGAAACAAAATGAATCAATCTTTTTTTTTTAATTAAAAATTTGAATTAAACATTTAATTATTCACGTTTCAATGCTTTTGATTTAAAATGATGTAAATACAAATTTGGAACATATATTTTAATTCTTAAGGCTCTCTAGCTTCTAATTATGAATTGTTTAATTTTAAACAATATAAAATTTAAATTTACCTGAAAATTTAACTGTTCCATTTTTAGTTGAATATTTATATTTTTTAGTTGAAATTGCTATAGTTCGTTTAAAAATTAATTTGTTTATGTTAAGGATTGAACTCTTTTTTTAAATTACTCGATTTGGTAGAATTCAACTGATTTTTCTTTTAAATTAAAATCCTGTATTATTGAAAATTTAAATAGTTAGTTGAAAGTTAAATTTCCTTGTCCCTGGTTTAAAAATTAATTTTCCTGCTTGAATATTCATCATTTTAGTTAAAAATGTATCTCTTCGGTTGAAAATCATTTTTGATTTAAACTAATCTGTTAAAAATGCATTTCCTTTGTTAAAGATTGATCACTTTAGATGAAAATTAATCTTTTTTGTTGAAAATTAAACCGTTCTGTTGCAAATTCGTATTACTTTTTTAGTTCAAAATTAATTGTTTAATCTCAACATTTATTTATTCCATTTTTGGCTCAGAATTAATATTTTTGATTTTGAAATTAAACTATTTGGTTGAAAATAATTTTTCTCTTGGTTTGCAATGCCTTTTCGAACTGAAAATGTAGCTTTTCCATTTTTCGTTGAAACTTTGTCTTTTTTGGTGTGAAAATTCATCTTTTTTGGTTGATAATTGAACTACTTTGTTAAAAATTCATTTTTCTGCATTAATATTCATAATTTTAGCAAAAAAAATCATCTGTTTTTTTGAAAATTTAACTATTTTGTTGAAAATTCGGTTTTTTTGTTCAAAATTAATTTTTTTTATCTCAAAATTTGAGGATTCCATGTTTGGCTAAGATCTGATCTTTTTAGTTAGAAATTGAACTGTTTGGTTAGAAATTAATTTTTTTCTGGGTTATAAATTAATTTTTTATCTGAAAATGTACCTAACTATTCCATTTTTTGTTGAAAATTTCTCTTTTTTGTTTGAATTTCAACTATTTGGTTGAAAATTTGATTTTAGGGTTTGAAAATTCATTTTTTTTTAGTTTGTTCAAAATTAATATTCTTTAAATCAAAATTTTTCAATTCCACGTTTGGCCTAAAAGTGATATTTTTTGGTTTAATTTAAATTTGTTGAAAATTAATTTATTTTCTTAAAAATTATTGTGCTCTGGATTAACATTTTTTTTTTTTAATGGCAAACATACCTAGATATTCCATTTTTTTTAGAAAATTGATATTTTTTGTTGATAGTTGAACTACTTTGTTAAAAATTCATTTTCCTAGTTGACAATTCATCATTGTAGTTGAAAATTCATCTCTCTTGTTTAAAATTTAACTATTGTGATCCAAATGAGTTTTTTCTGTAAAATAATTTTTTTAACGGTAAATGTAATCCTCGCTTAAAAATAAATTTTTGTTTATTTTGAGGATCCAACTATTTCGTTAAAATTCGTCGTTTTAATAAAATTGTACTGTTTTTTATTTTAAATTAAAACTTTTTTTTGTGGACAATTCAACTACTAACTTAGTTGAAACTTAAGTTATACTCTGTTTAAAATTCATTATGTTGGTTGAAGATTCATCACTTCAGTTGAAAACTTATCTGTTTGGTTGGAAACTTAATTATTTTGTTAAAAAATCGTTTTTTTCTTTTTCAACATTTTTTTAAACTTAAAATTGAACTATTCTATTTTTGGTTAAAAATTTATAATTTTTAGTAGAAAATTCAAGTATTTGGTTAAAAATTCATGTATTAGGTTGAAAATTGGCCTCTTAGTTTGAAAGTTCAAACATCAACTGTTACATTTTTGAATTAGAATTGATCTGTTTTGGTTGAAAAATCAACTACTTGGTTTACAGTTGAACCTTTTTTTTATAAATCTTTTTTTTTTTATTGAAGATACATATCTGGTTAAAAAATGCAATTATTATAACTATTCAATTTTTAGTGTTGAAATGTTTTAATTGCTTAATTTTGAACAGATTTAGAACCATCTTGTGAAATAACCTATTTCTCAATTTTGAATAAAAAACACTTTCAACTTTAAACGTTTTCAATTCTTAATTGTTTAATTCTTGTTCTAAATTAACAGATTAAATTTACGGAAAGAAGAGTTGAACTAAAACTTATTTTACACTGCATTATACCATTTGGTACGAAAATTTGTGATATTTCAAGTGATTGGATAGATTTTTCTTATGAAAATGCATAAAGTTCACCGTCGAAAACTAAATTTACGATTATTGTTTTATTTCGCTCTGCGTTTTCCAACAGAGGGAGAGAAACCGGAGACAAAACAAAAAAGACTGGAAGCAAAGTACGCGGCGCTTCAAATTGTTCCTAATGTGGATAAACTTGGGACTGCGAAGGTATGCATTAAATTTGGAATTCTAAACTGAATCCAAAATTATTCTGGCGGTTTGGATTCCACCTTAAGCTTGCAAGTAGTAAACCCAGAAAGTTAAAGGGGACTTTTTCTTTTTTTTTCTTAGCAAGCGATGATTGCAAGGGAAGGAGATTTACTGACTCGAGAGAGACTTTGCTGTGGTCTTTCGATTTTTGAAGTGGTGCTGAGCAGACTTCGCAGTTTTCTGGATGATCCGATTTGGGTGGGACCGCCTCCAGCCAATGGGGTCATGAATATAGATGAGTGTACTGAATTCCACCGACTTTGGAGTGCTCTTCAATTTGTATATTGTATTCCAGTCGGTGATACCGAATTCACGGTTGAGTAAGTCGATTAAGATTTTTTATTTTCTTATTTTTTGTATAAATATCTGGGGTATCTTCTTTTTTTATCCTTTCTCATTTTCTTCATATTTTATTTCTATATATTTTTTTACATACTTTCCATTCTTTCAAAATTCTTTTTCTTTTCTTCTTATCACAACCTAATCATTTTTTTCAATTATATTTCAGTATTTTCCCAGCCACAAATTTTATATGTTCGTCAAAATAAAATGTGGATTTTTTTTATTGACAATTGTTTTCCAAAAAAATTCAATAATTTTATCAAACAATTACAGAATTTTGAACGCGTTTCGTTTGAATTAAAATTTCAGACCTCAATTTTGAGAACTCAGGGCGGCGACTTGACCGGGAAAGCGGAAAATGACCAGGAATTTATTTCTGATCGTGGAAAACTTCTAGTTTTCATTAGTTTTATAATTTTTGTCAATTTAGAAAACTTATTTCTACTTTATCTAAAGTTGCAGGACATAAGAGTGAAAATAATTATCGTTTTTATTTTAGAACAGGAAATTTCGGTAAAGAAATACAATTTCACTGATTGGAACTGGAAACTTTTTACTTGGAATGCACATTTTTTAAAGGAATTAAAACTGTGATCTAGAAAAAAGGAGTTTAAAAAATTCTTTCAAAGTTAAAATTCGTCACAAATTAAAATGGGATTCTTCCAAATTTTATAAAAAGAGAGTACTTCAAATACTTTTTAGAGTAGAAGTAGTATTTCGAAGAGGAAATATTTCTGAATTATAACATACATTTTTCGTTAGGAGTTTAACTTTTTAGTTTATAATTAATATTTAAATAATAAATTTAATTTTAAAATTGTAAATGTTAAAAAAACAATTTAGCCAAGTTCAGATGTTTTTAGAATGGAGATTTTTCAATTAAACAAAATGGTTTTAATTACATAATAGAATATTGTTAGAATTTCGCCATTAACCCAGAAAAATAATGTTTAAAAAAGTTTTTCCACCCATTTGTAGAATTTTCAAAATTTTTAATCCTTTCATTTTTAATGCTAAAGTCTAAAAACGTTTAGTTTTTAAGGCCTGAAGTGTTATATTTTTTCAAATTAAAATTATAAGTCTTAAAAAATCTGCAAGAAACTTCACGACCCGATAGTCGTATAATATTACCGAAATTGAAAGTTTCCGAATGTAAACCATTAAAACCGTTGTTTCAACAAATATTAATATATTTATTTTTTTTTAACATTCCAAATTTAATTTTTATTAGTTCAAATTTATAATATTCTTCAAAGTTACGTTGTGAATCCGTCTCATTTAATTATTCCTAAAACATACATTTAAATTTTAGGTTTGACGACTTAAATGTGCATCTCCAAGTTTTAAATTATTTAATCTGAAACAATTTGAGTTGAAAAGTATTTTTTTTCAGTTTTTGTGATTTAAATGGAAAATTAAAAAAAAAAAATGAAACTACCAGCTGCTACCAGACCGATTTGTTAAAATTCTGTCAATATGTAAGAAATACTAAAATAATTTCTAGTAATTTTGAAATTGTATCTAAAATTTTCATTTATTGAATTTTAAATCTCATACATATTTTAAAGTCCTGGAAATTTTAATTTATACACATATAATTTTAATGTTTCCATTTTTAGTTTGTAGTGCTTTAAATTTAAGATCGATCGAGTTTAAACTTTTTAATTTTGATTTCAGTTTTCAATACTTACCATTAAAATTTTTCCAGTTTTTAGGACTTAAATTTAACAATTTGAATTATTTTTTTCAGTACTCCATTGTCATTTTATTTTTTCCTTAATTATCCGTAAAAAATGTTAACAAACAAAAAAAAACTTTTTCAGGCAGTTATTCGGAGAAGGTTTGCACTGGGCCGGGTGTGTAATGATCATCCTTCTTGGCCAACAGAGAAGGTTCGAGGCTCTTGATTTTTGCTACCACATCCTCAGAGTCCAACGCGTCGACGGCAAAGACGAAAACGTCAAGGGAATCGTAAGTATAATTGATTAATTAATATTAAATAAAACAAAACTTTATTTTCAAAATTCCTTGATTTTTCCCTGACCAGTTTTTCATTTTCCCTGACCATTAATATTCAAAGGCCAAAATTCGAATCGTGTAGAATTTTAAATATAAAATCTTTTATGAATGTATTAAAAAAATTTTATATTTAAATTTATAAATGTTTGATTTATTATTCTCAGGGCTTGTCACAATCTAATTTACTTGAAAAAATTTAAAAAGTGACCTATTTCGAGAGAAAAAGTCACCAAAAGACCTTAAAACAATTTAAGTTAAATTAAAAAAAAAATTCAAATTTATTGAAAAAAATACCAAAAAATCTATTGGTTTCAGTAAATTGGAATGAATTTAGAGAAAATTAGGAAAATTGCAAAGAATTCAATGAAAATTATACAGATTCATGGTGAATTGAAGAAGAAAAAGACTGAATTGAATGAAAAAACATTTTAAAAGAATCAAAGTCATTGAGTTCAGTAAGTTTTCAATGAGAATAGAAAAATTTAAGAGAATTCAAAAGAGTTTAAGAGAAATTAATGATAAAATTATAAGAATTCAAAGTGAATTTTAAATTAATTGCAAAAAATATTTGAAAATTTATTCAAATCTTTGAAACCCTGCGAAATTCCTCGCTTTACTTGAATAGATTCTTTGAAATCCATCAGAATTTTATAAAATCAAATTAAGTTTTATGAAATCTGGTATACAGTGAGCTTTTAAAATCCCTTAAAATTATTGAAATCCTTGGACGTATGATAAAACTCTAGGAAAGTCTATCCAACCGCTTCGAAATTTGTTCAAATCTTTTAAAATCAATCAAATACTCGGAAATCCATTGCAATTTTTTGAATTTTTTGAAAATGCCTTAGAATCTTATAAAATACTTTAAAATATTTCAAATCCTTTGAAATCCCTTCCACTTCTTGAATTTAATTAAAAGATTATTTTGAAGCTTTTAAAATATCCGAAAATATGTTAAATCTTTTAAAGTCCCTGGAAGTTTTTTCAAGTATTAAAAATTTCTTTGAAATTATTAGAAATCAATTAAAATTTTCTAAAGCTCTGAAAGTTTTTTTTTTTTAATTTAAAAAAATACAGTCCTGAAAATTGTTTGAAATCCATTAAAATATTATAAAATCCCGTGAAATTTGATACTTCCTGAAATCCTGAAAAAGACTATTAAAATAATTGTAGAGCTTTTAAAATCCCTTAAAATTATAAAAATCATCAGAAATCTGATCAAACTCCTTGCAATCTTTAAAAATATACTAAAAATATTCTAGGCAACTTTTTAAAAGCACATCCCTTTTTTCTTAAACCCCTTAAAATTAAAATCTTATAAAATACGATAAATTTCTTTAAAGTTAAAAAAAATATGTACCCAAAAATCTTTATAACTTCGTTGGAATCTCTTCAAATTATTGAAATCAATTGAAAATTTATTGGTATGTTTTAAAATACCTAAACATTTGTCAAATCTTTGGAAATATCTTGAAATATTTTTAAATCTTTAAAATTCATCAGTTCTTATGAATAACGTCCTTAAAATTCATTAAAATATTTAAAAATATCACATTAAATCTTATGTTTCCTGAAAGACTGAAAAAATTATTAAAATACATTGAGAGCTTTTAAAATCTCTCAAAATCATTGAAATCCAAGATATTCCTATAAAATCCCATGCAATCATTGAAAATAACCTAAAATCTCGTAGGACGTATAAAATCGTTCTATATTTGTCGAAATTTTAGGAAATTATTTAAAACAATTCAAAACCTTGAAAGTTTTTAAACTACCCTAAAATCTCAAAAATTCCCTAGGTTATCTTCAAATTATCGAAATCTGTCGACAGTTTCTTGAAATCTTTTAAAATCAAGATGGCCGTTTTAATCAAAGAAAAAAATCGCAGTTTTTTTCATTCATTTAATTCATTGAATCTAAGAATTTTGAAAATTATATCATTTTAAGCAATTTGAAGCTAGAAATATTAAAAATTTGAACTATATTTTTTTATAAGCTGAAAGTTTCTTAAATTAAAATTAAAATTATTTTTACTTTAAATAGTTTAAAAATCCTTGAGAAGTTTCAAAATTTTATTACAAAATCTTGAAAAAATTACATGTTTTACATTTTTTCACATTTGAAATTAGTTTTAAATTTTTTCAGATTTTCTAAACGTCTTTTAAAATGCTTCGAATTTTTTCTAAAATTTCCTAAAAATCTTCCACATTCATTTTTGACAATTTTCTAAATCTTATTAAATAGTCTCTTAAAATTCATTTTTTTTAAATGAAAAATAATTTTCAATTTTGCTAGGAATTTTGATGAAAATTTTTTTATTCTTTTAAAATCATTCACAATTCTTAAAAAGCATCTTAATTTTTTGCTCGAGAATCTGTGAAAATCTATATTTTATTTTAAATTAGGCCAGCCGTGCGCTATTTGCACCGAAATTTTGGTAGGAATAGTCAAATTTTTTTGTACACGTAGAAAGTTCGTTTAAATTATTATAAATTATTTCCAATTTTTAAATAATTTTGAATTTTTTCAAATTTTTTTCAACTTAATCAAATTTTTTCTAAAAATAATAGGTGTTCAATTGTTATTTCGAAATCAAAATTCAACAATTTATTTGACAAATTAAATTTTTCAAATAGAACAATTAAAAATTATTCTTCTTCTTAATTAAAATATTTCTAATTGAATGGATTAAAAATGGAACATTTTAGACTAAACCAATATTTAAAATTTAATAAAAGCCTTTAATAATGAATATATTATTTTCAAGTTATTTTAAAATGGAAAATATTTTATAAAGTTTGAACTGGGCGTTTTAATTTTTTCACTATTCAATAAGACTTTTCAATTTAAACAGTTAAACTTTTAACGTTAAAGTCTGGAAATTTTAAACCGATTTTTAAACTGTTTAAGTTTTTAAAACTGCATTTTTAAATTCTGACCATTAAAATGTACGCTTGAAAATTAAAATTTACAATGCAATATTTTTAAACTAGTAACTATTTTGTTCCAACAGCACTTGAAGAGAATGGTGGACCGAATTCGAAGATTTCAGGTGCTGAACTCCCAAATTTTTGCCGTGCTCAACAAGTACCTGAAAAGCGGAGACAGCGACGCTACGAGCGTCGAACACGTTCGTTGTTTTCCTCCACCAATTCACCCATCTCTCGCCCACGCCCAACATTATCACGCCCCCGAATATTTGCGACACGTCAATCATCCATGAAAAACCAAATAGTAATTCTAAGAATCCGTATTTTAGTTCACAGCCCAAGTAAAACCGAATGAGAGTACAAAATCGAGAGTTCTCGAATTTGTTCCCCTTGAACAGATTATTAAAAATTAAATTAAAATCTCGTCCAATCTTGAGAAGCTGAAGAAAAATATCGATTTTTCCTCGCCAGTAGAGCATTTTGCGCGTAGACTAAGTTTTTATATGAGGCGCATGAACATTTCCCAAATTTTATTTTCCTTAATATTTATTTTACCGAATCTCGCATGACAAGGAACAAAATTTACAATAATTTGTATTCTTTCAAATCTACATTCGTTATCATTTTTATTCTTCGGAATCATGCAACAGAAATATCATTTCTCATCAAAATAGTTCCACGAAATTCAAATCATATTGGTTATTCGGTCAAATAAAATTTAGAACAATTAGTAATTCGGAATAAAAATGATGTGAAATAGTATTTCGGTAGGATAAAAATGATCTGAAATAGAAATTTGGGGCAGATTCATGCGCCTCTATTTATAGCAATATCGATAGGTCAAAATATATTAACAAGGAGGCTTAAAAATGAACCATTTCGCCTCTAGTATATCATCCCATCTCAACAATGCAGTATTTTTCATCGCATTTTCAGTTTTAAGTATCCTCTAGAGTAAGAACTTTAAATAAAGAAAGCATTTTATAAATCCGAGTTTTCTGACTCTTTTCGCTGAATTGTAACAAGTCAGGAATCGGATGGCGAATCTACTCGCATTAAATACTTTCCAATTTTACAAATATTTAGTACAAGTTTTTTTGTTTTGTTTTTGTTAACTCTGGTTTTGTGAGCTCACCCTTTTGTATTTAGTGAATTTTGCAACTGTAGATGATAATAAAATTCGAGCGAATCGTAAACGTTAAATAGTATCAAATTTATTATTGGTACCTCTAACTGTAAAGCCGTATAATTAAGAATTAATTATAATAGTAATTAGAAATTAAACAATAGAAAAGGAGGTAGTGCCTCTATTTTACAAACTAGTTATCCAGCTAGTTTTTCATCACTTAATTTTACAAATCGGCGAAAAAGTCGGACGCGTTGTTGAATTTGCTACTCGGGAGGTGATGTTTCACTTGTTTTTGTTTGCCACCTTTTATTTTGAACGATGCGTCCAAGTCCTCAAAGTACTGGACATTCCAGAATTTAACGTCGTTTTCGTACGACGAGGATGCGATTAAAGTTCCGTCATTGCTGATGTCCAGCCTCTCGACTGGGAAATTGTGCTGGCCAACAACTCCCAAGTGACGATTTGGAAAGAGATTTGTGGCCCTGAAAATTTCATTGAGATATAAGCCAGAGATATCTATTGGTATTAACTAGGGCATCGTGTCTAAATCGTTAAAAAGTTTAACAAATTCCAATGCATTTTTAACCAAAAAAATAATAATAAATCGCCAAACGAAATTGGATAGTTACATTTTAAATTTGCAACCACGAAGATTAGTTTTTACCAAACAAGACGATTTTTCAACAAAATACATGCATTTTCAAGGAAATAGTTTAATTTAAACTAAAAAAAGATCAATTTTAACCAAATAGTTGAATTTTGAACTATAAAAGGTACATGTCTAATCAAAGACGGAAGTTACATTTTCAATTAAAAAATTTAATTTTAAATATAACTCACGAATTTTAAAATAAAATTATGAATCTTTAACTGAAATAGTTGAATTTCCAACGAAGAAAATTAATTTTTACCAAACAATACAACTTTTCAACAAAATACATGCATTTTAGCGGAAAAAAAAATTTCAACTAAAAATTGAATAGTTACACTTTCAGTTTAAAAAACTGATGAATTTTAAATTGAAATGATGAATCTTTAACTGAAATAATTGAATTTTTAACCAAGAAGATTAATTTTTATCAAACAAGACGATTTTTCAACAAAATACATGAATTTTCAACGAAATAGTTGAATTTAAACTAAAAAAAAAAAGATACATTTTTAATCAAAAATAGAAAAGTTAAGTTGTCAAATAAAAAAATTTATTTTCAATAAATTTGATCAATTTTAAAGTACAATGATGAATCTTTAACTGGAATATTTGAATTTTTAACCAAGAATATTATTTTCTACCAAAAAGAGGAATTTTCAACATAATATATCCATTTTTATCTAAAAAAAAATTGTCAACCAAAAATTGAATAGTTACATTTTCAGTTTAAAAAACTGATGAATTTTAAAGTGAAATGATGAATCTTTAACTGAAATAGTTGAATTTTTAACCAAGAAGATTAATTTTTACCAAACAAGACGATCTTTCAACAAAATACTTGCATTTTTAACTAAAACAGATTAATTGTCAACCGAAAATTGAATATTTATCTACATTTTCAGTTTAAAAAAACTGATCTACCAAACAAGACGATTTTTCAAACAAAATACATGAATTTTCAACGAAATAGTTGAATTTAAACGAAAGAAGATCAATTTTCATCCAAAAAGTTTAATTGTGAACTAAAAAAGATACATTTTTAATAAAAAATAGAATAGTTACATTTTGAGTTGAAAAAATTAATTATTACTTTTTTTAATTTTTAACTAAAAAAGATAAATTGTCAAATACATATTGAATAGTTACATTTTCAGTTTGAAAAGTTAATGTTCCACCTAAAAAATAAATTTTCTTATCAAAAGGACACATTTTTTAGAAGTTGGTTATCTACAGTGCCGGTGTGAACGTAAGCGAAAGGTTCACTTAAATTTGCGACTAAAAAGGATGGATTTTCAACGAAATAATTAAATTTTCAACCAAACATTTGAATTTTTAAAATAATTTAAAACTCATTTTCAACCAATAAAAATGAATTTTCAACAAAAAAAGAGGACTTTTTCACCATGAAAGATGAATTTTCAATTCACGAGGACGAATTTCCCCCAAATGATTCTCAACAAAATAGTTGCATTAACAACTAAATTGATGGATTTGCACTCAAGAGACGAATTTTCAATAAAATAGATTAATTTTAAACAAAATGGTCGATTCTTCATGCCAAAAAAAATAATGTTTTAAAAGACAGATAAATTTTCAATCAAGAAACATGAATTTTTCAACCAAAAAAGATTAATCTTCTACCATAAAAGATGAATTTTCGGCCGAAAAAGATGAATTGTCAACAAAATAATTCAAATTTTCAACCAAACATTTTAATTTTTAATTAACGAGAATGAATATTCTATCCAAAAAGATGAATTTTCAACATAACTTTCGAGTTTCCCCCAAATGATTTTTAATGAGACAGTTTCATTTACAATCAAATAATTGGACTAGCATTCAAAAAAGACGATTTTTCAATAAAATACATGAATTTCTAACAAAGAAATTTCAAATTTAGAAGACAATTCAATTCTCAATCAAGAAACGTGAATTTTTCAAATACGAAAGATGATTTCTACCATAAAAAAGGAATTATCGACCAAAAAGATGAATTTTCTACGAAATAATTCAATTTTCAACCCAATAGTCGCATTTTCAATAAAAAAGAATGAACTTACAATAAAATTATTGGATTTTCTTTTTGAGTTCTATTAATTTAGTTATAATTTAAGCAGAAAACGAGTAAAAGGTTAAGTTTCTTGAAAATAGAGGAAGAAAAGAAGTTCTTAAAAAAAAGGGAAAAGGAGGAATAGGATAAAGAGTGTGCAGACTGTAATTGAATTTGAAATAATTCGATTTTAAAAGTTTTCGGCTTAAAAATATCCATCTGTTAACGGGAAATATAAGTTGTTAATATCTTATTTAAATTTAATGAAAAATTACTTCATATTTTTTATTTTTGAATTTTTAAAGTTCTGTTGTCAATCAATTCATTTTCAATCTCTTGAAAACTCTCTAATTTTATTAAACCCCTTAAAACCTCTAGAAATTCCTTTTAATCTTATGGAATATTTTAATTCCTTTTGAAATCCTTGAAATATCCTTGAAATTTTGAAGAGTAAATCTAAGCAAGCATTCGAAAAAAATCGTTTGGACATAAATTGCTTATTTAACAAAAGTTATATACATTTTAATGTTTTTTTCTCAATTTGATGCAAAACTTAAATTCTTATCTAATTCTACTTATCACGACCTGATTGAATTCCTTGGAAGATTCTTTACAGTTTCGTTAAAATGGGTTTCATTAAAACTGTATGATATTTAAAAAAAGCCAACCAAAGAAGATTCTATTAATAGAATCTTTCACGGAATAAAATCAGCTTTTAAACATTAAAATTCGATACAAATTTCAGTTTTTATAAAAAATTAAAGCAAAAAGAAAATTCCATATAACATTTATTAAATCAAAAATGTCTTTCTAAAATCTCAAACTTTGTTATATTTTTTTTAAATTCTTTAGAAACTGTTTACATTTATTAAATCCTCTTGAGACCCCATAAAAGTTCCGTAAAATTGCTTTCTATTTGATTCACTCCCTAAAGATCTCTAAAAATTATTCGAAATTTCCTAAAATCCCTGGAAATCTTTGAAATCCATTGAAGTTTTGTAAATCTTTAAAGTACTCGGAGATGATATGAAATCGCTTAGGCCTGGTAAAGTCCCTAAAAATTTTTTGAAATACTTTCAAACCCAATAAATTATCTTGAAATTTGTAATACCTCTTGAAATTTTGTCAAAAATTTGAAATCCTATGAAATTAGATGAAACTTCTTAAAATCTCTTCAAATATATCCCTTGAAATCTTTCAAATTCTCTCAAATTCCTTAGAATTTTTTTTCAAACTCTAAAAGATTTAAAACGTTATTTTTTATTTCTAGACCTCGGACTCATTTCAGAGATCGAAAATCGTGTAAATAGTGTCACAAAATTAAAAAACGTGTTAAGATTGTGTCAAATTATTTTTCAAGTCTACTTCAAATTCGAATTCAATTTCGGTTAAGAATTCATCTTTTTAATTTGATCATTCATTTCTTTCTATAGAAATTTCACCGTTTTTCGTTAAAAATTCTGTCTGGTTAAAAATAAATCTTTTTTCAGTTAAAATTACATATCTTAACTATTTGATTAAAAACGTATTTATTTCGTTGAAAATTAATCTTTTTTGTTGTTAAAAATCAAGTATTTCGTTCAAAATTCGACTTTGTTGGCTAAAACAACTGTTTATTTATTTATTATCTTTAATTAAAAGCTGTTGTTTTAATATCAACCATTACAATTTTCGTTGAAAATTCGTCTTTTTAGTTTAGATTAAATATTCAACTCATAATTTTAGTTGAAAATTCGGTTTTTTGTCGTTGTTAAAAAGTAATTTTTTAAATTGAAAGTTGATCTTTTTTGTTGAAAATTCCATTGATAGGTTATAAATGTAATTTTTTGTAGAAAATTCATATTCTGGACTAGAAAATACAAGTTTTTTAAATAAAAAATTCATCTTTTTTGCTTGAAAAGTCAACAATTTGGTATAAAATTCAACTATATGTACAAAATTAAACTGTTTTGTATCAAATAACTTTTTTTTAAATTGATCTTTTTTATTTAAAAATTCAACTTTTTAGAATAGTATAGAAACGAAAAATATATAAAATAAAAATTAATCAAATAAAATTTGGACTAACATCACATCTATTGTTTAAAGTGTTTAGTTGAAAATTTATGTAATTTGTTAAAAACTCGTATTTTTTGTAGAAAATTATTTTTCATGGTTGAAAATTCAATTATTTGATTGAAAATTTGTGTATTTTTTTTAAATTCAAGTATTTAGTTAAAAATATATGTATTTTGGTAACAATTCACCTTTTTTTGGTAGAAAATGAATATTCTTGGTTGAAAATTCATGTTTTTGGATTGAAATGCAATGTCTTGAAAACTTAATAATTTTGATGAAATTCGTTTTCTTTATTGACTTTTTTATTTGAAAATTGTATCTTTAAAGTAATTGTTTTTGAAACAGTAGCAAACCTCCTTGAAATCTGTTGAAGTCTTTGAAATCTCGTGAATATTTTTAAAAATCCTTAGTAATGTTCTAAAAAAATTTGAAAATAAAATTTGAGCAATTTTTTTACCTTAAAATTCCGTCTTCGCCTCCAGTGACGACCACATTTTCGGTGATCGGAATCATACAATTAATCGACTTCTTCGTCAGACTTGGGAGTTCGTCTGAATGAAGACCGAATTCGCCCCAATTAAAGAGGTACATTTTTCCTTTGTTGGTCGCACTCAAAATTTTCGTTTCAGATTTAAAAAGACCAAGGCAAGTCATTTCTTCGTCGTATTCTTCGGACTGAATTAATAGTTAATTTAATTCCATATTAAATATAAATCAGGGATCACAGCGCAAAAGAAACTTAAAAATGGGAAAATAGGGTGAAAATTAAATATTAATTTTTACAGGTAAAAAAGAAGAAACAATCTTTTTCATAAGAAGAGTTGTATTTTGAAATTATTTTAAATTATTTTTCAATGACTTTTGCCATCAAAGAATGTACATTTAAAAATTAGATATAGTTTCAAGGAGACGGTCAGAGCTGGCATTGTTGGTTTAATCTGATAAATTCCCGACAGAGTTTATTGGATGACTAATAATATGACAAAACATTATTTACTGTTTAAAACAAAATCGACTTTTTTCTAAACCTTTCTTTAATGGATTCAAATTTTTAATAATTAAATTCATATATAAAAATTTCAATTTTTAATAATTTACAACTTTAAAAAATTTAATTGGCTTCGGTTTTCATCAGCAGAATATTCTATTGTTAAAAATTCAATTATCAATTTTCTTTAATTTTCAACAGATGAAAATTTAATTGTTAATTTTCTTCAATGTTTAACAAATGAATTTTTATCTGTTGCAAATTAAATAATCAATTTTCAAAAATTGTCAACAGTTGAAAATTAAATTGTTAAAAATAAAATTTCAAATTGAGTTTAATAAATGTAAATTTCAATTCATAAAAAAATTGCAAGAAAAATTGAAAATTACATCGTCAATTTCTTTTTTATTTAAACTGTTGAAAATTCAATTTTTTTACCATTCAACAATTCAATTTTACATTTTAACCAATTGAATTCTCAAGACTTGTAATTTAAATAGTTAAAATGAAAAAAAAAGATTTTTAAGGGTAAATTAAAAAAATGAAGATTTAAATTCATAAAAAATTCGTCTCGAATTTCTACAATTGAATATTTATTTTCATAAATATTGTAAAAAGTTTGATTTTCAAATGTTGCAGATAAAATAAAATGTTAAATTAATTTAATAAATGAACTTTTGAATCCATACAGAAATTTCGATAAAAGTTCATTTTTGTCGAAAATGGATCAAATTTTCTACGGTTGAAAAACCATTTATCAATTTTCCCCAATTTTCAACAACTGAGTTTTCATCTGTCGAAAATTCAATTATCAATATTCTTAATTTTTCAACAGATGAGTTTGAATAAAATGTTACGATTCAAGCACGAAATTTTTCGTTTAATTAAAAGGTATTTTCAACTGTAGTATATTTAAAGGTAATTTTTGAGAAAAGGATGAAAAAAGGGGAAACCCAGGGGTATGAAGGAAGACTGTGATCCCTCTGTAAACCCTAAAAGTAATTTTTGTACAGTCGTAAGGACAAAATTTACCTGTACATGCATCTTTTTTCCGGGGATATTTATAGTTGTGAGCGAGCCATCACCACTTGCACAAACTAAATATTTTCCATCACTGTTTGTTACCATAGCACTCACATACTCCTCCATTTCTTTCAATGAAAAAATTGGTTGGGTTCCTGGTTGTCGGAGATCCCAGACTGAAAAAAAAATTGAAAATAATGTTGAATTCTGTTAAATTCCTTCGAATTCTTTGGAGTTGCTTGAATCTTCGAATTCTTTTAACTGGGTATAAAGTTTCGCGCATTTATTATAATTATAAATAATGTTTTTGTTCAGTTTCTAGTGACTCAATTAATATTTTTAGTTTAGAAACCTTTGACAAATTATATTATAAGATATTATTAAATATAGTAGCACCATTGATTAACCCCTTCGTTGGCATTGACGCATAACGCGTCAAAATTTTCCGTGCCCTGTGTGGCATTGATGCAAAACGCGTCAATCTTCTTTTTTTCTATTTAACTTACTCCGATTTGGTTTCAAGTCTTGCTCGAGGAGGGGGGGGGGCAATCTCGGGTTTTGGGTCCCTAAATCCGAATATGAAGTCGAAATTAAAAAATTTTAAATGGCGAACGAAAATACAAAAAAAAAACGGCTCGATTTGGATAAATGTTTTAAGTACCAAGATTGATCCAAATCGAGCCGTTTTTTGTATTTTCGTCCGCCATTTCAAGTTTTCAAATTTTGACTTCAGATTCGGATCCAGCGACCCCAAAACAATATAAGTGCCAAGATTGATCCAAATTGAGCTTTTTTTGTATTTTCGTCCACCATATTGGATCCGCCATTTTGAATTTCTGACTTTCGACTTCAGATTCGGGTTCAGCGACCCCGAAAACCTCAGGATACAAATTTTCAGGATAACAAATATTACTGCCATTTTGGGAACTTTTTGTCGAATTCTCTCTACCAGCGAAGGGGTTCATTACATAATTAAAAAATACTGAAAACATAATCATTTCTTGAATTTTTTTCTAAAGTTCATGAATTTGAATAATTCAAACCAATTTTTATTTTATATTTTTATACTTAACACTCAGTGCATTTTAAAGGTAAACTTAATGTGGCTACTATATTAAATTAAATTTAAACCGCTTTAAATTCCTAATTTTTCAAGTAAAAACATTGCATTTTCAACAAGATAGTTTAATTTTCAACAAAAACTATTTATTTTCTACCAAAAAGACTATCTTTCAATAAAGCACATTAATTTTTAACAAAATAGTTCCATTTTTAACTATAAAAGATCAATTTGAAAACGAAAATGTAATAGTTAAATTACCACTATAAAAAAATAACTTTTAAACAAACTGATGGATTTTTAACTAAAATGATGAATTTTCAACCAAAAAGATTAATTTCTGCCAAAAAGACGAATTTTCATCCAAATACATGAAATTTCAACCCAAAAAGATAAATTGTCAACCAAAAATTAATGGTCAACCAAAGAAATGAATTTTCAACAAAAGTAATGGAATATTTAATTGGAACAGTCAGATTTCCAGTTTAAAAAAAATTACACTTTTAAATAAAGTTACGCATTTTCAAATAAAATAATAAATCTTCAACTGGAACAATACATTAAATATTAAACCAAAAAGATGAATTTTCAATTAACATTATAAGTCAAATCTTTAGTTAGCAAAAATTAATTTCAACCAAAAAAACCAAATTTTAAAGAAAACAATTTAATATCTAAATAAAAATAAAGCTACTTTTACAAATGAAGAAACATTGTTATTCAATTTTATATTTTCGGGGTTTTCCAGGGATATAAAAACTATTTTGTTAAAAAAATTCAACTGATAAGTTTAAAATTAACTTTTATGTTGAAAACTAAACTATTTTGTAAAAATTTTTTTTTATTGAAATAGCATCTATTACATTTTAACTTGAAGTGCATCTCTTTAGGAGGAAAATTCAACTCTTTAGCTTGTGGTTGAACTTCTTTCTTAAATTTTTTTTTTCATCGAAGATTCATAATTTTAGTTGAAAATTAGTTTTTTCTTATTGAAAATTGAACTATTTTGTTTAAAATTCAAATGTTTAGTGAAAAATTTACTTTTTTTAATGAAGTTTAACTGTTTCGCGAAAAACTCGTATTTTTGGTTTGTAAATCCCATAATTTGATAGAAAATTGAAATATTTTGTTGAGGATTCAAGTATTATGTTGAAAATGCGTATTTTTTTGTTGAAAATTCAACTACTTGGTTGAAAGTGAAACTACTTTGTTCAGTTTTTTTTGCCAAAAATTCATAATTTTAGTTGAAAATTCTTTTCTTTTTTGGTAAAATATTTCTTTTTTATTTGAAAATTTAGCCATTTTTTTTTGCAAATTCAACTGAATGGTTCAAAATTAATTTTTGGTTAAAAATTCATGTTCTCGGGGTTAATATTCAACTGTTTTGTAGAAAAATCGTATTTTTTATCTTGAAAATTGAACAATTTGGTTAAAAATTCAACTGTTGGGTAAAAAAATTAAACTATTTTGTAGAAACATTTTTTTGTATTAAAAATTAATTCTATCAAATGAAAAACCCACATTTTCCAAACTTGAACAATATTTTTTAGTCTTTTTTAGTAGGAAATTATTCTTCATGGTTGAAACTTCAACTATTTGGTTAAAAATGTATTTATTTTGTTGAAAAATCTTATTTTCTGGCAGAAAATTCAACTATTTAGTTGAAAATTTAACTATTTCGTAGGAAAATAATTTTTTTGTTTAAAGATGCGACTATTTGATTTCAATATTAATTTATTTTAATTAAGGATATAACTATTTTGTTAGAAATTCATCTTTTTTAGCTGAATTAAACTGGTTTTGATTTAAAATAAATTTCAATTCGTTTTTCCGGTATATTGTGATTCGCTGAGATGACGGATACATTTTTTAGCCAATTAGCGAAGAAGTTCAAAAATATTTTTTAAGAAAATCTAAAGAAATAGTGGATTTAAAGGACGATTGTGAGTGTGGTGTCTTCAGTGTTATTTTTTAGAAGTCTTTCAAATTCAAAAGTATAGAAAGAATGAAAATATGATAAATTCAAAGATTTTAAAATAACTCAAGTGAGTTAAATATAATTCTAAATAATACACTAAACCAGAATATCGATATTTCTGAGTTTTGTGTTTGATTTAATATTCAATATTTAATTAATTCATCTGCATTACGTTTTACGACTCCGTCGTCGTCTCCTGTGGCGAAAGTGTTTTCGTTTATGATCGTCAGAGTGAAAATGGGACATCTAAAAAATATAAAATTAAAATAAAATATGTTTTTCATTATTTTAATTAAAAAATTTAAAAAAAAGAAGGCTTACTCGTGCGCCTCATCGTATAATCTTGTAAGTTTCTCGCTCTCGACATCCATGAGCATAATCGATTTATCTTTTGCTGTGGAAAAAAGGGTACTGCCATCGGCACTGAATTCTACATCGCGACAGGATTTCACATGCATTTCAATTGTGGATAAAAGTTCTGTTTCCTCATTATTGTATTTGTATCTGAAAAGTATCACGATTAAAAGAGACCTGAATTGCTTTTAATTATGTAGTTATGCAGGGTGTCTCTAGTGATTCTTAGAAACAATTCGGTCTTTTCCAAGTTTTCCAGGACAAGAAATAAAGTTTTCTCATGTCTCCTTTTTTTTACATTCAAGTAATAAAATAGATGTTTGCTGTACATGTAAAAAATGAGCCAGTGCATTTTGTATGGGCCACCATATATTTGAACATAACGCAAAATGCGAAATTTTTGTCAAATATCTGTGAAATCATTGTAAGCTTTGTGAAATCTTTTGAAATCATTATGAAATCTATTAAATATCTAAAAAATTTTAACAGATATAAAAAGTTTTCGCAGCGATTTTTAAGCATTTAAGAAAATTTAAAGAATATCAAAAGTCAAATATTTTGAAATCTGTTAACATTTTTGTAAAATCTTTGAAATCTTTTGAAATGATCCTTGAATCTTTTGATCTTTGTAAAATTTATTGAATACATAATAATAGACTAAAATATTTAAATGGCTTCGCAGTCCAACCAAATGAATAATTTAAAAGCAAAAAATAAAAATGTCAAATTCAAGGCTCTCATGGAAAATTCAAGAAGATTTCCTCTTTTCGAGGTCGCTAGACAGCCTTAGTTATTACGACTCATAATTGTATAACGTTTTCTTATTAAATGATAATTAGAAAAATTATAACTTCCAGTTAAAATACTCACAAAAGTACATCTCCTGAGATCATTGCCAAGGCGATTAAGTCTCTGTTAGGATGGAAGCAAATATCCATTGCTGTATCTTCTAAATTTATCGTTGGAGGATGATGTCTGTGCTTTTCTTTTGATTTGATAATTGCCTTCACGACTTCGTCATCCTCATCTTCTTCATTTAAAACTATGTCTGTATAGGAATTTTGAATACGAATATGTTAGAAAAAAACAAAAACATAAAAATCCGAGGGGCTAAATACTCCCGCAATCTGGTGTACACTCTCTCTGCAATATTATGCAATCTTTTCCAATAATTAAATTCTAATAATTTTTTCACAATTCGAAAAAATTATTATAAGAAAATACCGTTCAAGGTCTGAAAGAAGACAAATATTTCAATGGATTCGAATGAATTTCGAGGAATTTTATGGGGTTACCAAACATTTCAGAAATTGCAATGAATTTTGTGGGACTTCTAATAATTGATAGGGATTTCTAAATAAATTTGGAAAATAAATGAATTGAAATTTTAAGGGATTCCTAGCGATTCCAAATATTCTTATAAATTCTTTGCAAACTTTTTAAATAACTTAAAATCTTTAAAATCCTTTGAAAATATTTAAATTCCTCCATATCCGTTTAAATTGTTAAAATTAAATTAAATTGATCCCTAAATGTTCTCTAAACATTCTCTAAATTCCTTCAGTAGTAAATACAATTAAACATATTCAATAAAGTTCTTTATAAAAAAAACTTTAAAATCGCTTTAGAATCTCCACAGATTTCAATGATTTTTACGATTTTCAAAGATTTTAAGGGATTACTAAAGAACTGAATTCTAGATAATAATTATAGCAATCTAAAATTTGTTTGTATAGAGAACTTTATTCAATACGTTTCATTTTATTTAATTTCAATGAATTTAAAATATCTTTTTATTTTATTGGATTTTTGCAATTTCTAGGTATTTTAACGAATTTTTAGATCAACATTAGGGGACAAATTAAAATTTATTTCAACGTTTTGAAGAGATATAAAGGAATTACAAAAATTTCAAAGGATTTTAAGTTATTTTAAGAGATTTAAAAAAATTGCAAGATGTTCATATAATTTCAAAGTATGTCAAAGAATACTGTAGAATTTTCAAAGATTATAGAAAATTTTTCAAATTTCAAGAGATTTCAACTTACTCATTAAAGTTATTTAACAAAAAACTGTTCAAATGCCTAGAAATCCTGAAAATCCGCACAGTTTCAATAAAATCTTGTAAATCTTATGAAATTACTTAAAATATCTTAAAATCGCTTGAAAACAAATTGAACTAAAAAAAAAATGTTTATATCCCTGGAAATCTTTGAAATCTTTAGAAATCTTTCGAATCGCTAGGAATCCCATAAAATTTCAATTATTTACCAACTTTCTTTCAAAATCTTTTAAATTTTTCGGGAATCCTTCCTGCAGAATTGATTATAATCGCTTGATATTTTTTCAATCTCTTGAAATCCTGCGTAATCACTTGAAAACTTTTCTCGGAAAATTATAAAAATCCATTAACATTAGTAGAAATCACTTGAAATCATTGGAGGTTAAAATAAAATACTTTCGACCTTGTGGAAGTCATTCAAATACATAGACATTTTTTTAATCACTTACAATTCTTTAAAATCCTCTGAAATATTTACTTTTGAATCGTAAAAAACATTTGAAATCCTTCAAATATAAATTAAATTGAATTTGTTCATTAAAGTTCTCTAAAAAAAATGTTTACATCCCTAGAAATCCTAAAAATTCTTGGAGATTCAATAATATCCTTGAAATATTATGAAACCATTTAAAATACCTTAAAATCGCTTAAAAGCCGTGGATTTACTAGGAATATTTCGAAATATTATTCTCTAGAGTTCAGGTCTTTAGGAATCCCCTATCATTTTTGAAAATCTTACAAAATTAATTTAAATCCCTTAAAGTTTTTTAAATCTCTTGAAATCGTTTTGAATCCTTTAAAATCCCTTGAAACCTTTACTTTGAAAATCGTAAATATAGATTAAAATAAGTAGAAATCATTTGAAATCATATTTTAAATATATTAAAATTATTCATTAAAGTAGACTAAAAAACGCCTAAATTCCTAGAAATCTTTGAAATTTAATTTAATTTTGTTTATTTTGCAAAATTCCCCAGAAATCCCTAGAAATACTTTAGAATCGCCTAAAATCCTTTGAAATATTTTCTTGCGAAATCGTAGAAATCCAGTAAAATAAGTAGACATTATTTAAAATCAGCTTGAATGTAAATTAAACCAAGCTTCTTTATTAAAGTTCTCTAAACAACAAAAATGTTTAAATCTCTAGAAATTTTTAAACTCACTTGAAATCGTTAGGAATTCCTTGAAAACTCATTTCATTTATTTTCCAATGTTCTCTGGAAAAACTAAAGAATTAGTTGAAATCCAATAAAATCCCTTGAAATGTTTCGAAATCTTACGAAACTGCGTGGAGGTCCCTCGAAATTTTTAGGAATTGCTTAAAATCCTGTGATAGTTCGGAAATCTTTGAAATCTCGTCAAATTTTATTGATTAAATCAGACGATATCGTTTCAAATCGGTGGAAATTCTCTTAAATTCCTTAAAATACATTTAAATGCATTGCTTTATTTGGAAGTAACTCTTGGAATTCTCTAATTTCTTTACTTTTTAAATTATTTCTCTATTATGTATACCAATGCTGATTATCCTATAATCGTTTTCTATATGATGACTATTAATTTTTTTAATTATAGAAAAATCATTATAGGCCTCTACTAATTTGTCTATAATATTTTTTCGCAAGGACCATGAAATTTCTGTAAAATCTATGGAAATAATTTTAAAATCTATAAAACACACGATTTTTATCAATCTCATGCATTATTTTTCAGTCACACATATACAATTATTTGCAATTCCGTGCAATTTTGCAACGTACACCAAAAATTCAAGTAATTAACCCCTCACTAGAACATATAAATTTAAAAAAAAACTGTCTCCTATTACGAAAATTAAATCAAATTTACTTTACAGTCAGTAAAAAATATTTTAATAATTTTCATCTTCTCACCTGAATTACTATCCGAATCATTGTCGGAATCATTGTCCTCATTTTCATTCTCACTCATCATGTGAGTATCTTGACTACTGAGACTGCTTATGCTGATATCGTCGTCGTCACTTGAACTCGAATCATCTTTCGATGTGCTTCCTAGCAAATATTTAAATTGAAGAACATACTTTATAGTAATCGATCCTTTCAAAACTAGGACAATTTAATTGTAAAAGTTAGTTAAATTCCAATTAAAAGGAATAAAATTATCTTATCTAATAAAATTGGTGTAACGAAATTCTCGAAAATCTCGCACTCATTGTGGTTGAATACCTAATTGGCACGTGAGGAATTTTAATTCTCAAAATTTATTTTTAAAAGAGAACAATTTGAATGCAAATGATTCGTTAATAATAGAAGTAACAATTCTGTCCTTGACTTTTTGAACAAATGTTTAAAAAATGATAAAAGGATTCTATTCATAACCCCTTCGTAAAATTGCATTTCTGAATGTTTCTAAACATCATTGATAAAAGAGAAATTTTGAATTGTAAATGTATTTTACTATAAGGAAATAATTATGGACAAAAACATAGAATATCTGGATATTTTTTAAAGTTTTAGAAGTTTGGAAAGACTAAAATGATGGAAAATATGTCAAAGAATTTCAAATGATTTCCTAAAACTTAGGAGAAGAATGTAGTTTGGAAGTTTTGAAAAGATACAAAAATAATTTTAAATATAAAAAGATTTCAACCAATTTAAAAGAAAATATAGATTTTTAAAGAGTTAAAACAGCAAATGAACATTAAAAAGAATTTCGAACAGTTTCAAAATAAGAAAAAAACATCTTGGCAATTTTCTAGATACTTTTTTTACATATATCTCAAATTTTCAAAAATCTTTTTGGATTTTTTTTGAGAAACTTAGGAATATTATATGTATATATCCTTGAAGCAATTAAACAACCAGACTTCGAGAATATATATTCAAAATTTATATTTTGCATTAAAAATTATATTTCCCTTCAAATTATAATTTACCTAAAATTTGTTTTTTCTTCACTGAAAAATATTTTTTTGATGAAAATACAAGTATGTTAAACAAATATATTTTTGGATGAATTCAACCCTTTCTATTAAGAATTAAAGTATTTTTTAGTTTTGATATCAAATATTATATTTTTCGCGAAGCATTAATATTTTTTCGTTGAAAATTCAACTTCTAAGTTGAAAGTTAAACTACTTTGTTGAAAATTCATCAGTTTAGTTAAAAATTCCTCTCTTTGGTTAAAAATATAACTGTTTTATTGAAAATTCGTCTTTTTTTGGCATAAAATTAATTTTATTAGTTAAAAATTCATCTTCTTGGTTGAGAATTTAACTATTTGTAGAAAATTCGTGTTTTTAATTAATTAAAGTGTTTTGATTTATTGAAACATATACGTCACTTTGACATCTTATAAAATTGTTTTCAACATGAATTTGTTTCTCTTGATTTTCAGATTATTAATTCTGAACGTTATATTAAAATGATTGAATTTTAAAATTCATGCTGCACAATTGGAAAATTGATCATTTTTAACGACTTAGTTTTAAGATCCTAATTTAAGAATGCTTTGATTTTTGAACGGAGTTTCGAATTCTTTAATATTTAGCGCTTCAAGTTTGAATTAAAGAATTTTCAACGTGTTTAAAATAATTTAGCTTCAAAAATTCAAAATATTAAATTTTTTAACATTTTTAACGGTGAAAACGACTGTGTTTAAAAAAAAATAGAAATGCCATTTTTTGATAAAAAATCTAGCCAATCACTTTGAATTTATTATTTATTATTAATTAATTGATTATTATTATTTGACATCATTGAAATTTCTATCATTTCAATTTAAAATTATAGTTTTGAATACACAGGTCTAAAATATGTTTTAACGTTAATACTTTTATATTTAAATATTCTAATTTTTTTGGTTTCAATTTTATTCAGTTTTGAATTTAATAATTTTAGATATTAAATATTCTAAATTGTTTGTTACAATTTTAAACGTAAAAAATTGTCTAGTTTTTTCAATTATTTAAAATCGCAGAATATCAGATTGAAAGTTTTTATAGTTGTCAAATTTTTAGTTCAAAAGAATTTTAATTGAACAATTTTTTATTAATTGCCTCAAAAATCAATTCAAAACAATGGAAAATTAAGACAATAACTTCTTAAATTTTCAACCGTAAAAATGCGAAAATTTTAGAACCAGGCATTGAAAATTGAATTATTTTTTCTTTACAATTATTGCAAAATACTGAATATTTCAAACATGAATTTAAAAAAGGCGATGTGTAGGTTCACCGAAATTCGATGAGCGTAGCACAAATATTTTCGCTGAGCTCCGTACTAAAAATTTAAAATTGAAAACTTTAAAATTTTGCAATTTCAAACATTGAAATCATATATAGCTATTCTTACCTTGTATTCCTTTATATTAACTTCTATTTTTCAATTAAATATTGAAAAATTGTCCGACTTAAGGTGAAGATGTAAAAAAATAAATTATTCAAAATTAGAAAATGTGCTGAAAGATTTCAAGAATGAATAATAATTTTATTATAAACGTAGTGCAATTTGAAATAAAAAGATTAAAAATAGTATTGTTGAAAAAAAATAGATAGAACTAAAACTATCTGAAATTGATTCGTCAGCAATTCAATAATTACTTTAATTTTAAATAGTTACAATTTTCGAGTTCTGAATTGTAGGGTTGAACTCAAAATTTGATATTTTTCCCTTTCATAAGTTTAAATTTTGCAATTAAAATGGTTAAATTTTCGAAGTATAATTATTAATTTGAAACTTTTGAACGAATGTTGAACGTTCCGGAGTACAATTTATTTTTTGATTTTAGAACAATTTGTTTGATCAATTTTAATGTTAAATTATATTTTTGTAAGGTTATAACAATTTGAAATCGTAGACTTTTAGAAGTTTCAACTTTCAAACATTCAATTAAGTTTTCATTTTCAAATTTTAATCGCTTTAAATTGAAAATTATTTAAATTCAAAAATTTTCTATTTTACATTGTTCGATTTTGAATCTTTTTAATTAGAAATAATCCAATTTTCATTCCTCTCAGTTTTAAATTATACAACTTTCAAAACTCGAATCTGAAAATATTAAATTTTTAACGTTTTTAAATTTTCAAAATTTTAAACTGAATTCATTTAATTTCGAGATTTTTTAATTAAAATAAATATATTAAATTTCCAAAAATTTAAAACTAAAAATTACTTAATCTTAAACCTTTTTATTTAGAAATTATACAAGTTCAATACCTTTTCATTCCTTTCGAAACATTGTCCTTTTTCAAAAATTTACCTAACCTAAAATTTTATATATTTTAATTTCGAATGCTTTCAATTCGAGATTATTAATTAATTTTTGTTTAATGTTTAAAAGTTCAATATAAAAAAGTTATTTCATAATGGATTTTTAAATTGTTTACATTACTTAAATTAATGTAACAATGCTAATAATTTTTAAAAAATCCAAACTGTCATCTTTTCATCAATTCGCAAATACAGAATTATTTAAATGAAAATGTTTTAATTGTGTAGAAATTGTTGATGTAAGTTGTTGGCTTGTCTCATTATTTTTGAAACCGTCACGTACTAAAAAAATTGCAAAATATTTTCAAATTCAATTAAAAATTGTTAGCACGGATTTTTACTATTTCTGTCAAAAATGACAATGCTTTGAAATATATTCTAATGATTGACGATAGAAAATAAAAAATAAATAGAAATAAAGACTATACAAAGACATCAAAAGTATAGGCATACAACTTTATTCAAAAGAATCTCTTGTTTTGGTCTGTGCTCAAAAATATTTTGATTTTCACGCTGAATATAACCCTAAAGAAGTTAAAATTGATTACTTTAATAAGTAGTTTGATGAATTGTCATTCAAAACTTATGACTGTAAATTATAATTAATAAACTGTAAGTTCTATAAGTAATCGCGAAATTTTGTTTCTTCTGCTCTAAAATATTATGAACTTGACGCTGAACATAACCTCAAATTGAAAACTAATTTGTAAATTAATTCAGTAATTTTCGGCCGATGGTTTCTAATGATTATATCAACTTATTAGAGCTGAAGTGCAAAGTTATTTTTTCAACATTCCCAAATAAGAAAAAGGCTATTACCTATCAATATTCCAGTGTTCAGAAGCATGGTTTTACGCGTTTTGCGTGACGAGTTCGAAATCACACGTTGCACTTTTGTTTAACTGCTATACTATGACGACTGTTGGGTTTTAACGATTCACCTCTAGGCTTATTATACTAATCTTTATCACTGAATTGATATCAGATCGGTTTTCGGATCGAATTAATCGGAAAACTTTATATTTCCCCGATTTCACGAGAAAAATTGGAGTTTTCGGTATTTTGCATGGTATTTTGTGAACGACCGAATCGAATGCTTTGTTTTTGACGTTGGTTTGACTGCAGTAGTTATGACGTTCGAAAGGACGACGTTAGTCAATATTTAAATTCAAAGTATAAAAAAATTGAACAATTAATCGATTTTTTTATTTTAAACACCATATTATGCATATTAGAAGAAATTTAACTGAGCCTAAGGCATAATAATTAACATAATCTGCTTTAATATTCAACTACAACAAAATTAACTAGATTATTTTTTTTTATAATGACATTATACATAAAGAATTAACTATTTATTTTTATTTGGTTAATTAATTATTATAATATATTATATTAATAAGTGAATTTAGTTTTTTTATCTGTATATCATCTAGATCTTAAATTATATTTTTACGATTGGGAAATGTCTGAGCGAGCAATCGAAAGCGACAGAGCAATCCAGAGCACATCAGCTTTTTAATTGACTTATTTACATAACCATAACAATTCTCTTATGCCTCAATCTTGCTTTAGCGTAAAATGGAAGATTATTCTATTCTTTTCAATGCGTGATTTTACCATCTGTATAAAATGTCATCATGAGAATAGGATATCTTCGAAACTTATTAATTTCTATTTTCATAGTGACAGCCGCAGTTTCCTATTACCCAAGACAGAACGTGTTTTCAATATATTTAATTCCTTCTAATTGTACCGACAGGTACACCTCACAGAGATGTCTTGTGTTCCGCAAAAGTGTTCATATTTGGAGTTTATTTAATTTCTTCTAATCAGTTCACAAAATATGTACAATAAATTGTTTTAATTCCTTCATGTTGAATATAAGTTTTGAAATTTTAATTCTAATCAATTCAAGTCTGCTTCTCTAGAGTTAAAATTATTATAAGTTATAAAAGGATTTCATAATAAAAAAATAGTTTAAATAAATGCTTTCGCTAAACTTTACTAAGTCGATTGAGATGAATAGGATTTGCAGTTTTCCTTTTCCCGTTGTAGGATTTTTAGAAGGACGAAAAACCGCGTATTCATAATTCTTAACTCTTCTGAATTCAACGCTTATTACCGCTCTCTCTCTCCCCCTCTCGCTCTCCCCCCCCCCTCTCTATCCAATTTCTAAGTACAATGATACTTTTCCCTTTTTACAATCTTATATTATTTATTATATTTTGATGAAAGAACTTCTTCAGTGCTTCTTCCCATGTCGTTAATTTTATCGCATCTTTCCCTTGCCTTAGCATCTTTCTGTCTCTTGTAGTTCATTTATCGATTTATCGCTTTTCATTTCTTCTCTCACCATACATCCAAGAGTCCTCCAGCATTGCCTCCAGTCTGCTCTTACATAAACTTTATATACGTCCTTTGTAACCTCTCAATCTCATCCTTTTTCTTTCATCCCAATATCTCTGCTCCATAGCCTAATATCGGCCATCAGCGTATCAAATAAAAACCACATTTTCCTTCTCCAATTTTTTCTAAGCTTCTTCTTCCTATTACCCATATCTGCTCCATTAGCCCTTTCGATTTTTTTACCCTTTATCTTATATGAGCTGTATGGTCTCCATTTGTCGGAACTCCTCCCATCCTTTCTATTTCGACTCTGTGCATAGATTCAATGAACGCCCCTTTAAGTCCACGAACATTACAATCATTTCCCCCTTCTCCCTTTCTCTCTTTCCTGCTCCTCTGTCTTCTTTCCTTAGTTTTGTCTGATTCGGTGGTTGTAAATTTGTCTACCTCAACTTCTTTCTTTAATCTCTTCGATAAAACCGTTACATATACTTTATACACTGTTGTCATTAGCATCACACTCTTTTGAAATCTTTAATATTCTCCCCTATGCCTTTCTTCACTATGGGTACCACCTCTTCTTTCAAATACTCTGGCCATTCTCTCCCTTTCATACACCATACATCTTTTATTATTACTATCACCTTGACTATTTCTTCCCTTGTTACGACCTCTTCCTCGTCTCTTTCCCTATCATATTTTCTTCCTGTCCTAACATCCATCTCTGCCCCTCCTAGTAAATCCATTCATCATTTTTCCATTATACCATCTCAATATCTCTTTTCTCCATTTTCTTAATTCCTTTATCAGTTCCTCCTTCTTCTTTTTACATTCCTCATGCCATCCACTTCTATCTTTTCCTTCACTAACTTTCTTTTGGCTTACACATTCTAATACTCCTTTTGTTTTTTCTATAATTATTTCCACATCCTCGTTTACGTTTCCCTATCCAATTTTGATATTCCTGACCTTTTCCTTAAACTATGCTTTTCCTTCTATTGGCCAATCCCCTCTGCCTGTTTTTATTACCGTTGTTTCCTCTATATCCTTATTGTTATTACTCTGTTCTTCCTCGAATGTCACCAATATGGGAAAGTGATCCGAATCTATATAATCCTTGGCCTCTAGTTTCTTGACCTTCTCTCTTACCTCATCCGCGCTTGAACAATTTCTTTCCGTCCCCATTCAGTTTCATGTTTTTGGATTTTTTCCTTACTCCCCTCCCCATTCAGTATTTGTGCAATTATGTTTAATCTTTTTGTCAGTTAACGAATTTTCAGTTTCATATGAAATATTAATATTGAAAAATATTACTACTCGTACATCTATAGCTAACCTTCCTGACATTTGCCACTATCCTATCATGACTACATAGTGGGAGATCTTTGAAAAATGCCCTGTTTTGTAGAGTAATTATTCTCACTTTTAAAAAGTTCAAATATACAAACTACAGATTTTAATCATGAAATCATTTAGATTTAACTATTTTGCATTGCAATTTTTAAATAAAAATAAATATTATCTTCTTCATGAAGAACATAGAAAACTTGGAAGTTTTTAAACAAAGGTGTTTCGCTTTATATTTTCAATAGGTACTGTCTATGGTTACGGAATTTTCCTAAACGTTCGTCCTGAACGAGCTGGAAAAGGTGTTAAAATTAGAAAAAATTCCGTAATCATAGGCAGTGCGTTTTCAATCATTTAAAATTAAATTTTCAATTTTGAAATTTGTAAAGTTAGAATTTTTAAATTAAAATCTGAAGTGATAAATTATTTTTTTCCTATTTTCTGAATCAAATAAGTATTTTTAATTATTTTCCAAATACATTAAAAAATTTTGATTCTTAGAATTTATATTGATATATTCTGGAATACTTTTGAATTGATTTGGAATTGCATTGAAATTCCTACTCAATATTTTAGTTTTCTGAAAAAAGCAATATAATCACAGAATAATTATAATCGTATTCATCATTTATTTATTCATTAATTTGCAGAATTTTTATTTTAGTTTAAAATCTGTTTCTCTTTGTTCAATTTCTAGACTTTAGAATCTAAATAAATTCACAGATCAAATATAGATAGTATAATTAAAATAAATTCTAAAATAAAATGCATAATAAAAAATCATTTATTTACGTAATTCCTTATTTATTTTATTTAGTTTTTTATCATGTATTATAATATAGCTGTTGTTATTTAAAATTATATTTAAAAATGGTAAAACGTATAAAATTTGAAACATATCTTTACAATAAATTTCAAAATGTAATTAGATAAGTAAATTTTTAGATTTTTAACATGAAGAAAACTGCAACTTAGAATCGCTTATGATTTTATGAAAGTAATACAAAATTTTTAACCAATAATTAAGAAATCGGAGAGAGTAAACATCGTAGTTTCTGACTCTGCTTTATGCAAATTATATCATCATAACAGGATTTTTTATAGAATAACTAAGATCATACTACAATTTAAAAATGTATGTGCGCCGTAAACAGCACTTGTTTTTAAAATTAAAAAATCGCATTTAATTGTCATTAATGACATTTATATTTCAAGACAAGTAATAAATTAATTTTGTTTCTTTTATTATGTAAATAAAAAATGCGAAATTATATAATCATCAAATAAAAGTTGACAATATGTAATAAATTAAGTATAATTGAATTAATTATAATTATTATTATATTCATTAGATAAGCCACCATAAAAAGCTTGTTGAACTTGAAATTAATTTTAAACTTTCAATACTTTAATTTTGGGTTTCGTAAAACTGTAAGTTTCTTCATATTGGATTTATTTTGTATAATTTTCAAATATTCTGAATAAATAATTATTAATAACAAATTAATCAGCTAATAATATTGAATTAACAAAAAAAAAAATATCATCTGTTGAGGATTGAAAATTATATTAATCATATAAAAATTGTTTTTAATCTGGCATCGAATAAAAATAAAATTATAATATAAAGAGAAATAATCAAAGGTAATAAATTTCCTTACAGAAAAACTGAGTTGGTATTCTGCTTTAAAGAAAATTTTGCAATTCACGAATGCGACTTGCAGGTGCATAATGATAGGCCAGATTTGCTGACACGTTAATTACAAAAAAATAATAATTTATGCATGGTATGAAAATTACGAGATGTTTTCTCAGTATTTTTGTGTCAGTGCAGTAGACAGGACATAAAATTGATTCTCTTTTCGAAACTAAGTAAGACATTATATACCATTTTCAATTATATTTTCCTGGTTACGAAAATAAGATTTGAAACACAAAATGCAAGCAACGTATTATTATGTGTAGACTTTCATTATTTATCTAATATTAGACAATTCTCTCTTTTTATGGAATTTTTTCGCGCCTTACCTAAGGGGCCGTTCATATACCAAATACAATTTTTGAGCCAACCCCCTGTTAACGAGTGTGCCCCTCCCCCCCCCCCAAACACAAAAGTAAGGTAGATCAAATTCTTTTAAAAAGGGTGAAATAGTTGGATTTTCAATAGAAATACTTGATCTTTTAAGCAAAAGTGACGAATTTTTCACAAAGATGCATTCATAACAAATTGTTGGAATGTTAAGCAAAAAAGGTTCAAATTCGACCAAAAACAGTTGAACTTTCAACATTAAGCGCTCGTTCTTTGTACTTTCCCCAAATTTGTGCACATGTTCTTTAAAACTAAAGGTCAAAGTACGGATAACTGTATTTTGGTGGCTGCAAATTCTCTTTTGTTAAAGCTCCTTTGGCTTTAACGTACAAATTCTTATCGTGTATCTCGTGCTTAATTGCACACGATTTTGTCAAAAATTCGAACTTTTCTACACTATATTTTACTCTATTATATCAAATGTATATTGTTTTTATTATACTTATTTCTGTACATCGGTATGGGGCTGCTTTTTCAGATATTGCAAAATAAAGTACAAATTTTATTTTTAATGATTACTTTCATATTTGTTTCTTATTTTTTATTAAATTATATTTTCAACTACCTTGAAATATGTATAATTTCAATAAATTTATATTATTACAATTCATAATATGCATTGGTATTTGAACATACGTATTTTCATTGTCTTGTTTTTATTTTGAAAAAGTGCGCATCCTATAAGAAACCATTTTGTTATGAAACATTTTATTGCAACTTGTGTCGTTTTTTCATCAATTAAATTTGATTATTGTCAATGTGAAGTGGTGATTCTATAAAAATTTGCAGATGTCATTTAAGCGAAAAATATTGTTTAATAAAATGTGATTGTAGCTTGTGTTGATTTTCCAAAATATGAATTTTTGTATTTCTAACCCAGTCCTTTAAAAAAAGTTAATAACAAATTTGTAGATCCTTTTTGGTTAAACATCTTTTGTCTTTTCATTTTTTTTCATCATTTGTGTCCTTTTAAAAGAAATATTTTTATTCTTATTTCTTACGATTAAAGGAAAATCTACTCTGATATCTAAAAATAAGTAATAACAAATTCGTAAATCCTTTTTGGATGAAAAACTTTGTCTATTAGTTTTGTTTTGTGCCTTGTGTCATTTTCCAACATTTTTTATTTTCAATGTTTTTTATGATTAAAACAAAATCTACGCGTTCTATCAAAAAATGAATAATAACGTTTTTCTTTCCTTGACTTTTCCATATATTGCGTTATTTGGCTTACAATTTCCATTTTTTTTAAATTTTGCAAATGCTAGAACTGAGAAAATTTTCTTTTAATCGAAAAAAGTTTCAAGGATAACTTGTGCGACTTCCCGAGTACTACGAAACGCCGTACATTGAATTTTTAAATATGAAAAAATGGTCTCAAAAATTTTTAAATTCTCTTTTTGAATTTCTATACAAAATAGCTGGTTAATGAACTAGACCTTTCCCTTTAGTCAGTAAAACTGTGTGTGAAAGCACAAGCGATTCCAATTAGTCTTTCAAAAGTTATCCTATATACAGACGATATGAGAATACACAAATGCAGTTTTAAAAAAGTACTTTAATTTTAAACCAAGTGGTTCATTTTTCATCAAAACTAGATGAATTCCTAACGAAACTTGTAATAGTTGATATTTCAACCAAAAAGATGATTTTTTAATCAAATAGTTGAATCCTTAAACAAAACATATTATTTTCAATCAAAAAGTTGCATTCTTTACCAAAAAAATGGCGCATTTTTAGACAAGAAAATTAATTTTCTGCAAAAAATACAAATTTCTAAGAAATTACTTGAATTCTCAATCACAAATAAAATTTTTAACTAGAAAATATTAGTTTTTAATTTAAAAGATCAATTGTTAACCAAAAATCAATTTTTAAAAAAATTGTAAATATTCACAAACAAAAATTAATTCCTAACAAAATAGTTGAAGATGCTACCCAAAAGTTGATTTTTCAGCCGCCAAGATTAATTTTCTAAAAATGGAGTAGTTACATTTTTAACAAAAGAGAGATGAATAAAAAAAAATAATGAAAAATACAAAATTTCATTTTGCATTCAAACTATGCAAGATGCGAAAAAATATAAAGGGACTAGTTTTTGTTTTAATTGTGAAAATTAACATGAAAATAAAAAAATTAAAATTGTGACAAAACAAAGCAGGATACGAGTAAAAATAATGTTACAAAAGTTGCCCAACCAAAAAAGATACCAAAGTTTGTTATTATTCACTTTTTAATAGGATGCACAACATGATGTTCGTATTTATTTATTAATTTTTTTTTATAAATACACTACTTGGTTTAAAGTTTAACCACTTAAAAAAATCATTTATGGTAGAAAAGTGAATTTTCTGGGTTGAGAATCAACTTTTTTGTTGAGAACTCAACTTTTATGAATGAAAATTCAACTGTTTTCTACAAATTTCGCCTTTTCTGCTTGAAAATTTAACTGCTTTTGGTTAAATCGTAATCTTCTTTGTTTGAAAATTTCTTCAATTTTGTTGCAACCATGTAGGATGAAAGTTCAAATATTTTAATGAATTCATCTTATTTGGATGAGAATTCAAGTGGTTTGTTACAATTTTGTCCTCGGGGTAAAAAATTCATTTTTGTGAGTTGAAAATTCAACTTTCTTCTACAAATTTCGTTGTTTTTGCTTTTTTTCTCATTTATGAACCAAGCATTTACTTGATTCCTAGAAAATCAATGACATTAATTATTTTATCCATTTTGTATCATATTTCTTGTAACGCAGAGGACGCTCTGCCGGTGAATTAATGCATAACGCTATTGTATATTATTAAATTTTCATGACATTCTTTATTACATTTTTATTGCATTATTATATTGTTATTGTTATTCTACATAAGATTATTGCTGCGAGCAGTCGCAGGGCTCTCGTTAACATTATTTCTGAGAACCGGCAGAAAGTTGTGCCTTCCCATTCCCACGAGACGTCGGAAAAAGGTAAAGGCTTCACAAACATGATTTGTGTAACCAGTCAAAGGGGCGACTTCCCGCCCACACGCTACCTTGGAAAGGGGTAGGGGTTTGACCAAAACTATTTCTATGAGTGGTCAAAGTGGTGCCTTCCTGCACCCACGAGACGTTGGAAGAGGGGAGGGGTTTGACCAGCA
>NC_046661.1:111468392-111492869 GCF_010883055.1 Belonocnema kinseyi | reverse complement strand
ACATTATTTATGAGACCGGTGAAGGTTGTGCCTTCCCGCCCCCACGAGACGTTGGAAAGGGGAAGGGGTTTCACCAATATGATTTCTGTGACCGGTCAAAGGGGTTATTTACCGCCCCCACGAGACCTTGGAAAGGGGAAGGGGTTTGAAGACATTATTTTTAAACCGGTCAAAGGGGTGTCCCCTCCACGAGACGTTGGGTGGGGAAGGGAAACCCCTTATAACAAAAAATACCTCTTAAATCACATAACCTTACCTAACATTTCTGACAGTCCCTTGGATATGCTAAAAATGTATTTTTTACCGGTACCGGCAGAGAAATTTATTCCTGGTACCAGCAAAAAATCTGTTTGCCGGTACCGACAGGTAGGTTCTTGTAAAATACAAAGTTATTGTATATTTTCTTTAAGATATTAAGTTAAATGATTTGGTGAAATTTATTTTCTGGAGGGTTATAAATTCAGTGTTCGACAGATTTTCGATCCTAAAATTTGAAATATTTTTACACTGAAACCGCATTTATATCCGCCGTCCGAGAACGTAAACATTGCCAAGCGAATATAAATGAGAGTTATGCAGGTATTTAAGCGCGAGAAGATATAAGTGAGACAGGATATAACCGCGGTTCCAATGTATTTAGGAATTTCTTCAATTCAGAATTGTTTAATTTGAAAGGATTTTTTTAACTGCAAACTTTTACGTTTTCTTCATAGAAAAAATATAATGCTTTGTTTCTAGAGCCGAGAATATTATTACAAAATTTTTGTTTTCAATGTAGAAAAATATTGAAAAGATGGCGACTATAAAATACGTCCCTCTCGAAGAAGAACTAAAAAGGAATCCAGAACTAAGAAAAGAAGATATAGAAGCTTTGCGAGAATGGTGTGAAAAACAACCACATTTGCCAAAAATGACAGATAGTGAACTTGTCATTTTTTTACATAGTAATTATTACCTTATGGAGCCAACAAAATCGACAATAGAAAACTATTACACCTCTAGGACCCATCTACCAGAATTTTTTTCAAATAGGGATCCAATAGGTTCGAAAGAATTGAGAGAAGCTATGAAAATTGGGTAAGTTGTTAAAAAATTATTATTATTAATATTATTACTTAGAGCTGGGCCATAATCTTATAAGAATTTAATTTAAATATTTTAATTAAAAATTAGATGCTACATGAATTATGTACACGTAACTGACTTGCATTTCAGGAAAAAATTTAATATGCAATAGCAGTTTTAATTGATACTTTATGCACAACTTGGGGCCGTCCAAAAACTAGGTTACCAATTTGAGCGGGGTGAGGGTGGCGGGGTCTTGATAATACACTTTAACAGTTTGCAAATTTTGTAAAAGATGGCCCTGCGATGGTACAGTTTAACAATAAATTTTTAATTTCGAAAATCACGTATAATGTTTCAGATTTCTTACAATCTTATTAAAGTATAATGTTACTTATACTTTGATTCCATTACAAAGATGATAAATATTTAACTTTCAATACTCTTCCTATATTCGAAAAAATTACATTCAAAGTCATTTTTCACGCTATGAAATTAGGAAGATACTTAGATTAAATAAATTTGTATTTTTTTAATGAAAAAAGGAATTTTTCAGTTGAATTCTTCTTTTATTGCTTTACATATTACAAAAGCCACATTTTTCTTAACTGAATCGATACTTTCCGCGAGAGGCAATATTGATTTAATTTTCAATACTTAAAATTAAAAATGGATTATTTCAGTAAATTCTAGAACTTTAAAAGCTTAAATATTTCCATATATGTATGCAAATATTTTGAATTTCGACTTGTTAAATTTATGTTAGGTCGTAATTTTTTTAAATTTATCATGATACAATATTTTTCATTAGACAACTTTCAAATTTTGCAATTTTATTCATATAAATTTTTAACTTACGCAATTAAATAACTTCATTTCAATAATGTACAAATTGGTGTATTAATTATTATTTACATATTAAATCTACAATTAAATGAATTATTAATTTATTATTTAACAATTGCTTACAACTTCAAGCTTTGAACAAAAAATCATTCAAGAGCACAGTATGAGATTTTTAGATTAAACTCAAGGGAAGTTTTGTACATTAAAATCATTTATTCCCAAGAATTTTTAAATTTAGAAAATTCCAAAATCCCTATTCCCGAAATCTCTATAAAAATGTAAGAGTTTTAATGATTAATAATTTGAGAAATACGTTTTTTCATGCCGAGCGAAACTGACCAAATATTGGGTTTTAGGAAATTCATAATTTTTCTTTGGGTTCATTACCTTTATTCACCAAAATTATAAATCCTAAGAAAAAAATACACTACCTCGCAATCCCTTTTGGACTTGAAATGAATTCAAATGAAGTGAAGTGAACTCATGCTGACTCAAGTGAATTCCAAAAATGAAATTGAAATTCTTTTTAAGGATCTACGTTCCTTTGAAGGGAACCACAAAGGAAGGTTACAGAATTATTTATTCAAGGCTTACTGATCTGGAACCATCTCACTTTGTTTATAATGACATGATGAAATTATACAACATGGTTATGGATCTTTTTATCCTTCATGAAGGAGCCTATAAAGGACATATCATTTTGATGGACATGCAGGGACTTCTTATTAGTCATGCAGGACGTTTAAGTCCTTTAGGAATAAAAAAATATCTCTACTATTTACAAGAGGCCCTTCCAGTTCGACTTAAGGGTCTTCATTTTATGAATTCTGTTCCTGTGATGGACATTATTTTGTCAATGATGAAACCATTCATGAAAAAAGAACTGATGGACGTCGTGAGTTCAAACTTACACCTACGCACAATTATTGCACATAATAGAACGCTCACAATTTTTGCACATATTTAATTTTTCCATTGTACTCTATTGAAAAACTCGATGTAATTTAAAAATTACTAGTACCATGAATCGTGCGATGCGTGGTGTCTGATTTCTCCGTTTGAGGGACAAACCAAAACTTTAATACAAAATAAAAACTTTGAATAACTATTTATTTTTCAGGTTAAATTTTTCTATTGTTCAACACAAAAAATTAAATATTTTCCAAAAGAGACAAATTTTATACAAAAAAGTTTGCATTTTCTAGCCCGAAAATATGTAATATCAACGAAAAACTTAATGCGCAAACAAGTGGTTGAATTTTAAAATAAATGTATGCATTCTCCACAAAAAAATCCAAATTTTCAATTAAAATTATCAATGTTCAACCAAAAAAAAATTACTTTTAATATTTCAATCCAAAAATATTTTAGTTTTAAATCAAAAACATTTGAATTCATAAAAAATTCATCAAAATAGTTCAATCCTCCTCCAAACATATGAATTTTGAATCAAGAAGATTAATTTTCGGTCAAAAAAGACAAATTTCCAGAAAAATGGTCACATTCTTAACCAAAGAGATGAATTTTAAACTAAAATGATGTGTCTTCAACAAAACCAGTAAATTTTTAACAAAGTCGTTTAGATTTTAACCAAGTGGTTAAATTTTCAACTAAACAGATGAAATTCTCAACAAAAAATATAATTTTGATAATTGAAATAAATTTTTTTACTAATTTTAAATTAATAATGAGTTGAATTTGTCCAAAAGACCAGGAATCTTCAAATTTTTTTTATTCTCTTGAACACTTTCAAAAGTTTAACAAAATTAAACATTTTTATCTTGACATCTTTAAAATGTTTAAAATCAATTAAAAAGATATTTAGGATTTTTAAAGGTGTTTCGAAGAGATTAAAAATGTTTTAAAACTTTGAAAGATTTCCGGAAGTTTATAAAATATTTTCTAATGTCTTTCCAATTTCTAAAAGTCCTAAACATCTCTTGAACTGACTGAAACTTTTCCTCAAATTGAAAAAAATATTTTAAAATAGAAAAATTATACTTTTTTGACATATCTAAAATATTTAAAATCTTTTTTGAATTTTCCCAAGAATTTCACGAAGATTATATTATTTCTGTAACTTCAAAAATAAATGAACAAATACACTTCAAAAATGAATAGTTATTCGAAATTTTTATTTTATAGTAAAAATTATTTTTGTTTAGTTAAAATATCAATTATGACAACATTTACGGGTTAAAAAATTGAACTGTTTCGTAGAAAATTCTCATCTTTTGGAAAAAAATCATCCTTTTGGGTTAAAAATGACTTGACAGGTCTCAAACTATGTAAACTTGAAAACAAATAAAGATGAAAGATAAATTTTTATTTGTTATTAAAAATTATTTTGCATTTCTTTGATAAAAATAATGTATTGTCCTTTTAGAGACGTCGAGTTTTACAACAGGGTGGCTTTTGCCTTAAGCTTTCTTGAATATATGAACGATAATTTATATTTAGTTAGTCCAATTGAAGGGAGCTATTGGAATTTTTCTAAACTTTTAAATTAAAAAATAAGAAAACTTTTGTGAGTGTTTCGATAATTCAAATAAAAATTGTAGCTGCACATCCATTCGAACAAAGAAAGTTTGGCAAAATTTATCCCAATTGAAATATTGCCAAATGAAGCTGGTGGCAATGCTGGAACTATTCCAGAATTAAGAAGCAATTGTCTCAAAAACATTGAGGAACATCGAGCCTGGTTTATTGAAGAAGAAGCCACAAGAAGAGTAAACGAATCGCTTCGTCCTGGCAAAGGAAAGACTGCCACAGAGCTGTTTGGAGCTGAAGGCAGTTTCAAAAAACTTGATATTGATTAATTATGAGTGATATAAATTATAAATTAAACAAAAATAGTTATAATTTAGGATCGGATTAGAACTACTGTGAAGTTAGCTGAAGAGCGCAGCTCGGATCTCACATGCGAAGAAACACAGTTACATCAGCGGCAATCGTGCGCGCGTACGTCAGGCATGCCCGTTGCTTCGTGACTTCCTCTGCCGCACAATGGGATGAAATAAAAAATCGAGGTTCAACATTCTTAGAAAAATTCAGCATTAAATTTTGGAGAGATTCATATGGCCTGATTTTGTTGTTGTTTAAACTATTATATTAATGCAAAGAATGAAGAAGTCGATTTTTCGTTGTTTTTGTTTTCTCTGTAAACAAATTTTTTCTATGATCAGCATTGTCAGACTTTATGCATTGGGGGTAGTTGAAAGCAAAAAATGACATTATTAAGTTAATTTTTATAAACAAATTAACTTAACAAATAGTACACGATTTCTTAGTATCTTTAAATGTCCACACCGGGCATTTGTTTATATAATATGTTTGTAAAATTAATAAAAAATATCAAATGATAATTTTCTATCACTAAACATCACTGAAGACATTATTTGAGGAAAATTAAGAGAAAAATCGATTTCTTTTTGCCTTTAAATGAATACACTGGGTATTTTTTTATACAATTTGTTTATAAAATTAATAAAAAATACCGTAGGCTAATTTTCCATCATTAAACATCATTGGTAATACAATTTTAGGGAAAACATGAGAAAACCCGATTTCTTCCTGCCTTTAAATGTCCACACTAGGCATTTATTTATATAATTTGTTTATAAAATTAATAAAAAATATCGTATGTCAAATTTTTATGATCTAGTATTAATTGTATTAATTTCTTCGATGAAAGCAAGTAATTTTAACGCAAAAAGGTATTTTTCAATCGTAAAATCCATTGCGTAGACTATTTGTTAAGTTAATTTGTTTATAAAAATTACCTTAACAATGTCATGATTTTGTTTTGCTTTCAACTACAAGTTATTTTAATTCTCGTTTTTTGATTTCATCCTACTATGTGCCGGGCTGACGATTCTCCGATCTAATACGCTCCTTGGTTATAATGAAATAATTTCTTAATAAAATGGGCAGAGAAAATTTAAAATCACAAGATTAATTGGCAACACATTTTTTTTACATCAAAAAATTTCTCACCAATGGGCAAGTCGATCGAAAATTTTTAAATTTTAATTTTTTAAAATTTTCTGTTTATGGGAAAACATTTTTTGTGTTAAGTTTATGGCAGTAAATAACCTTAGATGGAAAAAACTAAAACGACATCTTTTCGTTAAAATATAATACTTAAAAATATGACGCAAAATGCAATTTGGTTAATTTGTATCTAAGGTTGCCAGAAAAATGTTTTTTTTTTTAAATGTTTATGGTCTTTTTAATAAAATAAGGAAGCGCGTATATATTTTTAAGTTTCAAACAACATTCTATTATATTTTTACGGATTCTGAAGTCATGAGCCATTTTTATATGCGTAAAAGTTCGTTTACATATGTTTCTCTAGTAACTAGTTTATTAAAAATAACATCAAAAATTTGCCTAGGGCGCGCAACTGATGGTTCTTGCGCTTCGCGCTCGATTATGCATTTACCTCGCGCTACGCCCTCGGTCTTTATATTTTCGTACATTTTGTGATTGTGAATACTCTTTCGTTAAAAAAGCTTAGCTCGAGAGTTTGAGCGCACCTACGGCACGCGACTGAGGGCAATCGCATTCCCCGCTTAGTCTTTGCATTTCTTCCGCATTCAGGCACAGACCTTTTAAAATCAAAGGTGAACGGACCGACAACTGTAATTTTGTGATTTTGAACTCTCTTTTGTTAAAGCTCTTTTGGCTTTAACGAACACATTCTCATCACGTATCTCGTGCTTCTCACACGATTTTGTCCAACCTGTCAACTTTTCTACATTATATACAACACTTTTATATCAATTATAATACATTTTTTATTTAACTCTGCCTGGGATTACTTATTAAAAAATTGAAAAATAAAAATCAAATTGTATTTATCGAACTTATTTTTGTATTTGTTTCTTATTTTGCTTTAAATTGTATTCTAAACTGCTCTGAAACATGTATTATTTCAATAAATGTATATCATTACAATTCATAATATGCATAAAAATTGAATCATACTAATTCTTATTTCTTTCTTTTTATCATTTTTGGTTTGTTTTAAATGTTGTTTTTCACGATTAAATAAAAACTACTGCTCATCTGCATAGGGTCTAATACAGGAACATACATAGGGTCCTATATAGGAGCCTATGTCCTATTTCGTCTTTTCTGTGCTTTTTCCAAAAAGTTAATTTTTTAATTATTAATCTTATGTTTTACGATTAAAGGAAAATCTACTCGTCCTATCGAAAAATAATTAATAATGAATTTATAGATCTTTTCAGGCGAACAAATTTAAATTTAATTTTTTTTTTAAATTTAATTAAATTTAATATTTTTATTTAGAATGTGCATAGTTTGATCAAAAAATGGAATTTTTAGATTTTTCATTATTTTTGGTACGATCAAATTTGGAGAGTTCAACTTCTCGACCAAATCAAAAAAGTTTTTATCGTAATCCTGTAGGGGTTTCAAAAAGCAAAATTTTTCTTCTCTTGACTTTTTTCATATCATGCGTTGTTTGGCTTAAAATGTTCATTTTAGTTTTTTTTTTTGGATTTTGAAAATGCTGCAACTCTGATCATTTTCTTTTTATAAAAAGATGTCAGAAGGATAAATTGTTTAAGTTTTGAAGTACTATGAACAACCATGCATCGAATTTTTACATTTTGAAAAACTGTGGTTTCAAAAATTTTTTGTACGATCAAATTTTGAATTTTCAACTTTTTGACCAAATTGAAAAAGTTGTTATCATAATCTTGCAGGGCTTTCAAAAAGCAACGTTTTCCTTATTCAGACTTTTTTTCGTATCATGCGTTGTTTGGCTTAAATTGTTAATTTTAGTTTGTTTTTCTGGATTTTGAAAATGCTATAACTCTAGTAATTTTTGATTTTTTGAAAAAAGTCATTATGATAAATTGCTAAATTTTTTTAATTCTATGAATAACAGCACAGAGAATTTTTGAATTTTTAAAAAAGTGGTCTCAAAAATATTCAAAATGTGCCCACTTTATGAAATTTCATCCAAAATGGCTGGCTAACGAACTTGACCTTTAGTTTAGGACACTAACCGAGTGTACCAAAGGGCAATCTAATAGATTGATTTTTCCAAAAGTTATCGTGTTCACAGACAGACAGACATACAGATATACAGACATACGGGCAGACAGACATACAGACAGACAGATTCGTGAAAACCTGTTTTTCGGATTCAGGGGGTCTCAAAACGTGGAAATTTGACAAAAACTGGGGGGGGGGGTCAAATTTTACACAAATCTAATACCTTCTCTGATGAGAATGTAAAAAATATCGAAAATATTAAAGCCATTTCTTTTGGCAACTACAGGTAAAAATTAACAAAAGTTCATATTTCGTAATATTTTTAAATATTACATTTCAAAGAACAAAATTTGTTCTTACATTTTTTCAGTCCAAGGTTCATTATTTTCATAAACTTTACCCACAACAAATAAAAAAATGATCCATTTTTACGGATTTGTGTAAAACTGGCTTATGTTTCAGGATTCGTAAAAAAGAAAAATGTTTTTAAAAAACCATGTTTCCTATGCTTATTAAAAAAAGAATCAGAAAACATAGACAAAATTTTTTTCTCATTTTCCCCTGTATGGTTACTCACGCCATTATATTTACCCAGAAGAATTTTTTTCAACCATTTTTTCCATACACAAAAAATTTCTATTTTAAAATCTGCAATCGACTTTCCCAATGGTGAGAAGCTTTTTAATTTTTATTATTTGTTCGTAGTGCCGTTTTGAGTTTCTTTCGGTCCATCCTATTACTTATTAAGCACAAGCATCCTAGCAAAAAAAATCTGCATACAAATATTAGCACTTGCAAACAACTTTCTGTTACCAATTTTTTTCCTAATAATAACCCAATTAGACAAATATGTACTTAGTTGATAACAATAATTTGTTTTCTGTACCACTTTTAGAACTCTGTCAAATAGCATTTTTTAAAATATTTTTGTAACAGTTACGGGCCATTCACAGAAAGGAAAGGGTGGGGGGGGGGGGATTATTGCAAAAATTAAAATTAGAAATTTTATTTTACAAGCAAAACACCTAAATATAGACTTCACACTCTTTCCCCTATTTTCCCATTTCCCCCTTTAAAAAAAAGAATTCCTCTTTATTCCCTGTTTTCAAGAAACTTCCGCTTTTTGAATGATTAGAACCGAATAAAAAATGCAACTATTTTTCTTTAAAAGTTATTTCTTTTCAATTAACAAGTCTACTATTATATTTAGGGTTCAGAAATTAATCCCTGTTGGTTAAAAAATCTACTATTTGATAGAAGATTAAAATATTTTGTTGAAAATTCAATGTTTAATATACTACTTCGTTGAATGTTGAGCTATACTTCGTTAGAAATTCATTTTATTGGTTTGAACTATTTTGTAGAAAATTATTCTTTTTTCTTGAAGATAATTTTTTTTGAACTAAAAACTTAATTGCTTAATTATTGGTTAAAAATGTATTGTTTTCAGTTAAAAATTCAACTATTAAATTTTTCGTTGAGAATTCATCATATATTGTTGAAAATTCAACTATTTCATCAAAAAATTGTTTCTAGCTTAGCTAGAAAATTAATTTTTTTAAACTGAAAATTGAAATGTTCCGTTCTTGATTGGAAATTAAGTTGTCTATTTTTGTATAAAATTAGACCTGTTGGTTGGAAATTCAACGTCTTTCCCAAAAGGCAAACTTGTATGTTAAATACTCATTTTTTGGTTGGAGTTCCGTAATTTTATTTAAAAATTAATCAACTTTGTTGAAAATTGAACTATTTTGTAGCAAGTAATTTTTTTGTTATGTTGAAAATTAATTTTTTTGAAGAACAAATTTAACTAGTCCATTTTGAAACGCTTTTAGCTTTGTGGACAATTTGACTTTTTCGTTTAAAAATTCAATCTTTCTGTTGTAAATTGGTCTTTTTAGGTTAAAAATTTAACTGTTGGGTTCAAAATTACCTTTTTGGTTTAAAATTCATATTTTTGGGTAGAAAAGTCAACTGGTTTGTAAAGGATTCACCGTTTTTACTTGAAAAATCAAGAATTTGGTTGACATATTTCTTTCTCTCTTGAGTGAATAATATTTCTTGGTTGAAAATTCATCTCTTTTGGTAGAAATGTTTTTCTTTTTGGTTAGAAGTGCAACTGTTTGATAAAAGTTATTCTGTTTCGGTTAAAAATGAACTTTTAGAATGAAAATTCAAATTTTCTACTTCAAAGATTAACAATTGTGTTAAAAATTCGTCCTTTCTGGTTCAATTGAACTGTTTTTGGCTTAGAATTAAAATCTTTTTGAACTATTTTTGGTTGAAAATGAAACTGTTTTGTTGAAAATTCGTCTTGTTGCTGTCTTAAAAAATTCGTTTTCTTGAATTGAAAATTCATCTATTTTGATTAAAGGCAAGTATTGTTGGTTGAATTTTAATATTTTTTGTAGAATAATTCGACATATTGATTCAAAATTCTTCTTTGTAAGTAGGCAATTCAGTTATTTAGTTATAAATTGAACTATTTATTGAAAAATCATCCCGTTCGCTCGAAATTTTAATTATTTGGTTGGAAATTCAAGGATTTTAATAAAAAGTAATCTTTTTCCGAAAAGTCAACTGTTTTGTTGAGAATTTTGACTGTTTAAGTAGACAATACGTCCCTCACGATAGAAAATTCGTATTTTTTTTTGTATAAAAATTCTTGCTTGAAAATGCATCTTCCTTGACTGAAAATACAACTCGCTTTAAAAAGTTTCGTATTTTTGGTTTGAAGATTTCACTATTTATTTTAAAATGCAAGTGCTCGTGTTTGAACTTCATTCTTTTTTATTTGGAAATTCATCTCTTTTTGTAGGTAATTAATCTTTTGTTTGTTGAAAATTCAACTATATATCTATATATTTTGTGAGAACTTGCGCTTAAAGGGGGTTAGGAGTAGTTTTTGAATACCAATCTTTTTACGTTTTTCTAGTTTTATAAGTTACACTTTTTTCTTACAATTGGCTAACAGAAAAGTTTTACCAATAATACTTCAATAAAATGAGTTGAGCGGCAAAACTGTCTGAGCCACTATATTCTCAAAATTGTATTTTTTGTATTTTCATAGGATATTTACATAAAACAAATACTAACAAAAAAATAATTTTTTTAAACGAATAAATGCATTTACTTAAATCCTATTTCTTTCCATCAAGAAAATATTCTTCAACAGTAGTAATTTTTATTTAATCCAGACACTTATCTTTCGTTGATCTAAAGAAATGAATTCTTTGGCTATATTTCCTTGGTCAAAATAAATATTTCTTACATTTAAGAACATAATTTCCTTGATTCTAAAGGTATAGATTCTTTAAAATCTGATTATTCCTTTAAAGAAATATTTATTTGATTCAATGAGTTCGATTCTTTGAACTGATTCGGACTCATTTAAATCAATAATTTTTCCATACTTGAATAAAGAATTGAATTTAATATAAATCAAAGAAGTAATGATTTAATTTAAAATAATAAATAATAATTGTTAAATTGAAAATATGTTTATTTGTTACAACGAGTTCATGCATTTGTACCAATGAAGCATTTATTTAGATCAACAAGATATTGCGTTTAGATAAATATCTATTTCTTTAGTTAAAGGAAATATTTCATGTCATTACTGGAATTTAATTATTCATAAAAAATAAAAATTTATTCCAACAAAGTCATTTTTATTTTGAATCAAACATTTATTAATTTCACATCATTTTTTCAAATGAATATTTCTTTATATTAAAGAAATGTGTGACTAAATTCAAAATCCATGTTTTTGATTTGAAGAAATATTTCTTTGGCATTTATGGTGAGGGTTAAATATGGCTTTCCACCTTAAAATTTGCATATTGCGACAGCCTCGTGGTCATCACTGTGGACTTTACACTAGACCGATATAAGTTTGATTCCTGCGGAAGGTAGATTTTTCATGGAATTTTTCTGTTTCAGGTTCATCAAGATTTTAAATGATTTCATTTGTTTAAATTGAATATGTATAATCATAACAATGTTAATTATTATATAATCTAAAAGAATTCAGTTGTTCTTTTAAGTAAATATGTACTACAATGTAATCAAAAGTCATAACTTTGTAATAATTACATAACTCAGTTGTAACAATATTACTTAAAGTTGTTACCTCATTGTTACAAAACAGTAATATCACCTACATATAACACTGCAATAGAAAAAATCGAGAAAACTATTATTACAAATATTAGAGAACGTCTTTAACGTTATGCGCCAGTGACAGTTACATAACGTAGTTACATTGAAACAAGTCCTAAAGAATACCTGTAAAAAATTATGGAGATATAAAAGATACTTAACAATTTTATAATAATCCCAGTGTTATTATTGGTGTAGAACTCAATTGTAACATTACATTACATTGTAACTTTACATAAATATAACAAGTTTAATATAAAAATGTTGTCACATATGTGTAACAACTGCTACAGAACAAATATTGCAAATACATATAACAACTGTTGTTTAACATTTCCGTCACTTAAATGTAACCACTGTTATAAAACACTTTCACCTACCTAATACACAAAGTCGCACTAACTAAATTTAAAGAAGGAATTGATTAATAAATCAAATTATTCTGTGCCCAGCTCTATGATAAATAAATCTGAATTATAGTATGAAGCTTGAAAAACGCAAAATAATACTTCATAAAATCCCAAGTTAAAAAATATTCCTAAGGTCTCGCTAAAGTACTAGGTACCTAAAAGAAAAATAAGAGGACAAATCAGTGCTGATGGAACTTTTTAAAACATCACTATCGATAAAGTCCCATTTATTTATTTTTTTTTATTTTAAGCAGGACTTTTTCAGTACGAAAGTACCAGAAAAGTCCCACTTCAGCTTTTATTACATTTCGTCGTGTCCAAATGACAAGGTGCCATCTTGATAGAACAAAATGGAAAAATGCTATTTGTGAAGCAGGGAACCTTTCTATTTGTTTCTGACCAGATGGGAGCTTATCATTTGGACACGTCGATTTTTGCAAGCCCTTAATAATTCTTGAGGCAAAAGTACTACACAAAAAGTTCAATTTTATTTTATTTTTTCAAAACTTTTACAAGTTATGACAGAATTTATGTCCCAAAAAATAACTGCTGATTGGACTTTTGTAGACGAAAGTATCGAAAAAGTCTTAATATTTATTTTTTGGTGTGCATTTTAAGCAGGACTTTATTATTACAAAAGTACCAGAAAAGTCCCATTCAATCTACTGTCGAAATATGAATGGTATCATTACTGGTTTCACTGAAAAAGAATGTTGCATTAAATAAAGTATGCTGAATTACTTGGCTGATTTTACTGGAAAGAAGAAAGTATTTTCTTTTTAAAAGAGACCGATTTTCTTAAATCGACAAATTGATAGAATCAGGACAAATATTTGAATCAAGAATATATTTACTCCAAACAAAAAACTATTCAGTTACATCGTTCCATTATACTTATTTGCGTGGAGTTTAATAGAATATTGAAATAAGAATATTATATTTTTATGATAATACAGTAATACAAGGTGATGAATTTTATTTTTGCATTAAATTAAGTAAGCCACTTAATTTCAACCGGAAATGGAACTTCAGTGCAGTGTCTCCTATCTGATATACGAGTAATATTCTGGTAATATGATGATTAACTGACAGGTATGTTGAGTTCAGGATGATTTTCAATCGCGCGCTCTGAAATTCAATATGTGCTGGCAAAAAGGCGTGCGCGAAATGCGATGTGCAAAAAAAGGGTGGAAATTTAAGTCGGGGCCTGGCCATTCTACGGCTGGAGAGCCCGGCCTTAAGTCAGGAGCTGGCCGGGGTGCCCGACTTTAAGTCGGGCTGTGGCCGGGGTTTCTGGTCGGAATCGGCCAGCGTCCGGCCATGGGGCATGGCCGGGAACTGGCCGGCGAGCTCGACCGTGGCCCGGACAAGATCAATTGGTGCTTTACTAGATTTAAATGATTCGGGTTTCGATTGTATGAAGAGGATCAATCACTGAATTAGGGGCTCAATCTGATTCTTTTTTACTGTAGAAATGGAGCATATTAATTACTCTCATAAGCTAAATTTCATAAAAGTTAAGGTACCAAATTTTAAGTTTTCTTTTTCTAATTATTTATTATTATGCGGCGTTACGTAAATACAAAATACACGAGCTTATAACAGGAACTCTGAAATTTAATCGTGAATGTTAAAAATTTCTTAATAAAATTTTTTTAACTTTCCTGTAAGGTTTGGTTTTTAGGTGTTTCATACTATTTTACAACTTTAAGATTGATAAAAAATGTAAATTTTTTCTGAACATTTGCAACTTTTCATGAAGATGGAACTTCGAATTTTTTTCTAGATAAAAAAAAACAGTGCGAATTTCAAAAAAGTGTCATCGAATTTTTTTCACAAAAAGCATTGTTTGTAAGTCTGAACTCATGAAACCTTAAAATTTGTAGTGTCAAAAAGATATTCACCCAATATATTTCCACGCGTGGAAGCTACCGCCTTGAACATTCGGTCATAAGATTAGTCTGATCAGAGCGCAGTCAGCCCCCGACTGGGATTTTGACATAAATTTTGCCTGGCGAGTCCCCGAGCAGCGCACGGCTAGGCTCTTAAAAAACAAACATAGTCCGGTCAGTCCCCGACCAGAAACCTTGTTGTACCAGGGCTAACCCGGGCTATTTCCACACGGGCACTTAGCCGAATTTAGGCGATTTTAGAAGAGGCGCTAAGAAAGCAACTGAGAGTAGCCTATATGGCGTCGATAGCTCTGAATTATATTAATTTCATGTTCCTTATAAGTAATAACTGAACGATAGCGCATAAATTTTATGAATTTCAACAATCAGCTGACTTAAGTTAACCTATAAATTTCATTTCACACGCACGCATTGACGGAAACTCAATAGTCTTTCTGGCTTAAATTACCTATACGTACATAAAGCATTACATACATTACGTACATAAAGCAGTTGACTTTCTACCAAGCGCGTTACTTAAATTCATGTTATAATCATCAGTTGACTTTCAATTGGCGAACGATCCTTTTGGCTACATCTAAAAGTCAAGTGCCTTTTTTTACTAAAATTCAGATATTCAAATTGATCGAAGTAAATTCATATACTTATTTTGACTACTATTTTAATCGAAAAAATTTTCATCTTCTTGAGGCAAGATAATGAATGTATTCAGCAGAGAACTAATTTTTCTTAGCACGATGCTTGAATATTTTCCTTCAAATAATTATTAATTTGAAATGAATGTCAGATTTACTGCGAAGATACCTGTGTTATCAAAGATAGAATCACATCAGTTTCCTCAATATAAGAACTGTAGATTTGATACAGTAGACATTGCACACATACTATGAAAATGAATATATTGGTCTAAATTAACTCAATTCTTACTGCATGAGTATCTTAATAAATATAATAATCGACAAGTTTATGCAGTATGAGGTTGGTTCTCTTCGCCGTTAACCTAATACATTCTGTTCGCAGCATGAAATTGGTTCGCAGTGATAACTTTTTTTTCATTATTTTATTTCGAGATACAATTATTTTGAGATTCAATAATATTTAAAAAAATTTTAACATTGGTGCACATAATTAATATAATTATGGGAATGTAGTTAGGAATTTGCAACTTTTATAAACTACCAACTTTAGGCTAACACACAAATCAAATCATTCATAAAACTAGACAAAAATTCTAAGTTTATTGCGTCGGTAAGTTTTTTGTGGTAAGAATTTAAATGATGAAATTGAATTTAAAATGATGCAAGACTCAAAAGTCATTTCATTACTAAAATTATTAAAAGTTTGTAAATGCACTGCCTCTATAATTTTGTTCGCTGATAATTTGAATTTATTAATCTACCTAAAATTAAACAATTTCGAATTTTTTAACCGTCAAAATTTTTCGTGAATCGGAAAATGACTGGGAATTTTTTTCCTCGATTAAAACGGCCACCCTGCAATTATTTTTGTGTAGTCTTCAAGGTAATAAAAAAGGATCGGAATTGGAAAATAATGATAAATATTGCTGCTAAGTAGGAATTTTTTTTAATAAAGAAAAATTACTTTTCTATATTCGGCTGGATTAAAATTGGTTTTTAAAATTGTGGATTACCTGAGCCTTATTTAGTTCAAATTAGAGTAGCAGGACATAATTGTATTTTGTTAACACACAATTATTGTGTTCGATATAAGCAGTTTGAAAATCACAAAAATGGCAAAATTCATGAAAATTATAAGTAAAAAAAAATAGTTTTGAAAATATAAAATGATCATGTCTTATTCTAATTTAGCCTAAATAAGTTTTAGGCTACAGATTTGTTAACTTTAAAAAAAATTGTAATCTAGCTGAATCCAAAAATTAATTTTTCCCTAATTAAAAACTAATTTCTTTATTCGGCAGGAATTTTTTTCATAATTTTCAATTTCATATTCTTGCTTGCTATCAGAAAATAAATTTGAAACATTAAAAAATTTAAAACATTTTTTAAACTTCTTGACACCACTAAAACTTTTTTTTTATTTTGAAAACATTCCACTGAGTTTCTTTTACTAAAAGAAAAAATCGAGAAATGCAACTAACTTACAATGCTTAAGCGCCCCAAAATTTAATTATTACAATATTGTAGGCTTTCAATATTTTCAACTAAAACCTTGAATAAATCAATTTTCTGATGATAAATGTTGTCAAAGGGAAATCGTTGTGTAACTTCCAGTTAATAGACAAACACTGTTAAATTCAAACATCCAAATTATGAAGATCCAAATTTAAATGAGGAACGCTATAGCATAGGCCATATAGTTTATAAAATTCTAAATTGACAGCTTTTAAACTCTAAAAATAAATTTTTTAAATTCTTTTGTTCAAACTTAAGAGTTTTATATTTAGAAGAATAAAAATTTAGCGGATTCAAAGCCAACACTTAAAATTCTTACCAAAAAATGGGAACGTTCGAGGATAAATATTTGTTAGTAAGATATTCTAAAAATTATAAACTTTAATTTAAAATCTACAAAACTGAAAACACTTTTTAAATTTATAACACAATATCATAATTAAAAATGTCGAAATGAAATATTCAAAATTATTACTTGAATATGGATACATATTCAAAATGTAATTATTTCAGTGAATAATAAAGTCAATTTGAAAGCCTGCGAAACTGAAAAATTCTGAAAAAGCATTGAAGACTGACAACTTTTAAAGCAGCTTCCCAATTTGTCAAGCCCCTTGCCAAATTAATCTAAAAGAAAATAAAACAATTTTCTTTAAAAAAACTATGCGAGAAATAGGCATTTAAAATTTTATTATTTTAAATTTCCTGTATACTAATATTTTTTAAATTCATAAACTATACAATTTAAAATTAAAATCAGATTAACCTTGTTTTACATTTTCATATTATTAATTGGCAATGCAATACTTCGCGCATGCTGTGGCGCGCGTATAATGTTGCTATTTTAAATAATTAAGTATATATTTAATGCGGATATTATAAGTATGTGTATGTATAAAAACTTAATTAAATTCAGTTTTTTAGTCGAAGAATTCAATAATCATAGAAAATGTCATTAATAATAGCAAATTTAATGCAGATATTATTAGTATGTACATTCATAAATACTTAATAATATTAAGTTTTTCAATCAAAAGTTAATTTATCATAGACTACAAATGGTTAAAATTTTGGCAATCACCCATATACTTACATAATTCTTTTTTATTATGTAAATAACAAAATATAAATACATGGCAGCCTAAAAAGGGGTTTATTACTGTTTTTATTGTTTAAGAAGTGTTATTTTGCATTAAAAACTGAGTAAGAGTGTATTGTATAAAAGAGTTGGATAAATTGAAAACTGCGCATTTTATGGAGATTTTTGTACAGTAGAAAATCGTTTTTGGTCATGAAGACTATTAAAGCATTTTTTCACTTGAATCTTTTTTATTGTGTATTAGTTTTAGATATTTTATAACATTTTAAAATGTTTAAAGAAAAAAAAGTATCGAGCCCTTTTTGAAATAAGTAAAATTCAATTCTCAAATCTTTCTAAATAGAAGATGGTATATTAAAGTCTCTCAAAAATGTTAAATTATCATTTTCAATAATCATAACAAAGATGTTTTCTTTAAAGAATACTTGAGTTCCAAGTGCTTCGGTAGCGAAGTGGTTAGAGCGCGCGGTTAGGACACACTAGTTTAGATAATTTAGGTAGGGTTCGAATCCTCGGGGAGTGCCTATTTTTAAAGCGTTATGTGTGCGATTATCTGTGTATATGTAACCGTGCGTGGGAATTAAATAATTAAAAAAATGAAGATTATATAACAATAATTACAAAAACCATTTTTTTTCGTTGAGAAATAGTGTTTTGAATTTGCAGCAATTGACGCTTAGAATTCAGATTTCTTGTTTAACAGGCTCTTCTCAAGTAAAAATTTCGTTAAGTTGAGGCACTAGTCTATTGCTCCGATACTACACATTCTTACATTAAGAAAATATATTTTTGAAGTGTGTCGGAAATGATTTCTTGGAAGTAAACTATGTTCTGCACTTAAATACACGCCTCTATATGAAGTAACGCAATAAAGTTTTAGCATAATAAAATGTGATATTCCATCTAAGAATACATTTTCTCAGATTAAGAAAATGTACGCTTGTTCCAAGCATATGGTAGCAACTATTTATTTATTTGGAACACATTCATATTCTATCGTCTCCATTCGTACTGCGATTGACTTGAACTAAGTTTAATTTACTTGATTCAAGAACAATTGTTTTCGGTGTACGTGCTGGTTTCGTTGGTCCTTTTTGGCACTTTTGTTCTAAAATGTTGCTCAAAATAAAAATAAAGTGGGATGTTTTTGATATACTTTTGTCCTTCAAAAAAGTCCCAGAAGTACTTCCAAAAATTTCGGAAAAAATACAAGGGAACTTTTCTAGTAGAGAAGAGTGGTCCTAAGTCGGCATACTATGAGATTTGGTATAAAACAGAGGGTAGACAGGATTTAATGACGCTTTAATGTCTGATCAGGTACCACGATCCCTTATCTAAAAATTTAATATGTTCGGAGCAGTGCGGGGTGATTTTTGCGGTCGGAATGCAGCGCAAAGTGAAAAGGTCGATTTTTGCTATTTCTCAAATTGGTGGTCCTAAGTCGGTACCCCTGGTCGTGAGTCGGCACATTATTTTTTTTTCGTTCAAATGCAAAAAAGGGCAGGGTACGTAAGTTTTAAGAGGAAATGGACAAATGTAAACTGATTACAATAAAAAACACGTAGCATACTGTAAATGAGAAAACACAAAAAATAAAAGGACACCTACCAGAGAAGCAACATGCAGTCAAAACACAAACTAAAAAACAAAACTAACAAGAGACGAGGTCCATGCAATTGAAAAACGACCAAATAAAATAATACACAATTAACAAAAAAGCAAAAACGAAAAAGGTGCCTACTCAGGACTACCAGTTTGGTCCCAACTCAGGACCGCTACGAATGTTTACACATTTCATGCTATGGCGCACACGAAACAAATCTGAATGAAAAAACCAACCTTATCAGGCGAAAGCACGCAGAAAACAGAACCAATGCATGTATTCGATTAGACTTTTCAAAATATTTACACACTTAGGGCCGTGAGCCAGGGGGGGGGATTATTTTTTCTGGTTAAGGCCTTGTACACGCCAGTAGATGCTTCACAAAAGTGGAAGAGAATGGAATTCCGTTTGCACGAAAAATGTATACCTCGCTCACCATACGAGACGAAAACTGTAGTAACAATTGTCAGCGTAAATTACGACTGTGTCTACCAACCTGTCATACTCTCTGAGAAACACGAGGATACCAGTTTAACCTACGGTGCCGACTTAGGACCGCTCTCCCCTACTAATGCACTATTTGGATTTAAAAAATTTTTTAAAGAATTTTAGGACTTATATAAGCACAGATTTGTCTCATGCCTAGTGCTTTACGGGAACTTATTCGGGATCCCAATGGGATCTCAATGGGACTTTCTTCATTACTCGAGCTTGTTCATTAAATTTCTTGAATATTTAAAAAATAAGAAACAAAAAATTGAAATCTTTAAAGGATCTATGCCCCTATGGAAAGGACTACGAAGGAAGGATACAGAGTTTTTTTTTTAAAACTTCTCGATCTCGAACCAACGAATTTTGTTTATAATGATGTTCAGAGATTATACAACATGATTGTGGATCTTTTTAACATCTCTCACGGAACCTCTACAGGAATCGTCATTTTGATAGACACGAAAGGACTTTCTTTTGGTTATGCCGCTCGTTTTACTCCTTTAGGAATACAAAAATATCTCTACTATTTGCAAGAAGCTTTTCCGGTGCGACTCAAGGGTATTCATTTTATGAATGCAGTTCCGGTGGTGGAAATAATTTTATCAATGGTGAGACCATTCCTGAGACAGGAACTAGTGGAAATTGTAAGTTCACTCTTATAATTTTTTTATCATTTATAAGACAGAGATCCTATGTGCCACATTACCCCATGATACATACTGCACCGTGTGCTATGTTAGCCCTTATTGAATATTACGCCAAATATACTATATATCTTCGCTAAAAACATAGACGCGATGTGCTACACTGCTCATGTGTCACATTACCCTAGGTGTCACGTTGTCCCATGCGCCATATTACCTCATGAGACATAATGCCCTATGTGCCATATTTCCCCACGTCAAAGAAATTTTACCATATAGTTCTTAAAAAAATGTATGCTATTTTAGTAATTAAAATAAATAAATAAACGAAAACACATCAGTATTAACCGTTTTTCCATTCTCCTAGATATTCATATAACAGAGTTATATTGGAAATTTGGAATATATCGGTTTAATAGTATGAGCTTAAGGTCGTCCAAGTTACTAACAAATCAAATGTTTTCAGTTATAAGTGAAAACTAAAAAAATTAATCGATGACTCAAAATTTCCTGAAAATAATCGTTAAGTCTCGTCTAACAGAAGCATATTAAAATCTTTGATCAAATCGGTAAAATAATGTAGGCTCCAGGTGTTATTAAATTATTAAAAATTGTGATTATTTGCATAATAAGTAAAATATCTCTAGAAATAATGTATGAATCAAAAATGTTCTAAAAATAGCACTGAAGCTTTATCTAGTCAATTTATCCGGAAATTTTTAGACGAATCGATAGAGATTATAGGCTATAGGTCGATTAAACTGCTAAAAAATTTAATTTTGGGCATACAAAGTGAAATAACTCAAGAAATAATAATTAAATATAAATATCCTAAAGAATTCTCCTGAAGCTTTATCTATTGAATTTATACTTAAATTTTTAGACAATTTGGTTAAAAATTGTAGGCTGTAGGTCAACCGAACTATTAAAGAATAAAATTTTGGGTATCTGAAGAGGGAAAACTCTAGAAATAATCAATAAATCTAAATTTCCCTAGAATGCATCTGGAGCTTCATCCATTAAAATTATCTTGATATTTTTAGACGAACAGTTTCAACATTGCAGGCTATAGGGCTACGAGTATAGGGCTCAATTTTACGCATAGAAAGTGAAATAACTCTAGAAATAATTAATAAATTAAAATTTTCTGAACAATGTCCCTGAAACGAAAATTACCATTACAAAGTTTTTTCTTGGGAAGAAACTATTTATATTTACATATATTTTTTCAAATTCCTCGACAAATTTGAAATAAAACAAAAAATTCTAAAAAGGCGTATATAAAAAAATTAAAAAGCGCGTTTTTTTTAAATTATCATTTTTTCGACAATTTGAAACTTCGGTGATTCGGAATTTCATGAATTTATTAATGTCAGCAATTAAAATTTTTAGGAATATGGACATTTTAGGAATTAAATAATTTTGGAATATTTCAATTTCATTAAAGAACATTTTCGGTAGTTTTATTTGCTTTTTGTTAATTAAAAATTTCGGTAATATTCATTTTTCGAACATTTTTGGCAAATTATTATAAATTTGGGGAAATTCAGTTGCACATTTCGTAAATTAAAGGTGCGTTTACGCAAAAGAATTGGAAATTTCGCAAAAATTTTTGTTCCTTTTGTTACCTTGTAAATTTGTAAGTTTCCGAATATGTGTAACAGTATCAATTTACAAAATATACAGTTACAGAATTTAGATTTTAAATCAGATTTGATGAAATTATGACATTTTGTTGATTTATTTTGATCAATTTGACTTCATTACTGATATTTTCTTTTCTGTTTTTGTCTGCTTCTTCTGCTTGGAGTACATTTTTAAAATTTATCAAATGAGTTTAGATTGACTTCTCGAAAAATGAGCAGGTTTTTTCGCGAAGAACACGCGTCTGAACTTCCCGTGCGTTGCGCTAGTGTGAAAATATGTACAAATATGGCCGTTCACGTGAAAAGAATAATATAACCTCAATTCATGTGCAATTAAATACTCAATTAAATATACAATGTACGATAAATATATAATTTATAAAGTGAAAGTGCAATATTGAAATGGTAAGTACAATACTAAAAGACCTATAAAAAAGAACGAGTTTAATCACGGAAATTATTTTCCTGTATATATCCAAGTGCGAATTGCCGGAGCTGAATACACGGCCCAGCGTTGGTCCAATTTTGGCATCCAAATGTCGGCTAAAGATATTGGGCCAATATCGGCATTTTAATCGGCCCAGTGTTGAGCCAGTGCTAGCAGCCTATATTGGCTATTTATATTTGCCGATCCTCCACCGATGCTTGGCCCAGTATCGGCACTTTATTGCGCCAAGTCTCACTTTTAGTATGGGGAAATATGTTTCACGAGGATCAGCCAAAGTCTGGCCTAGGGATGGCACATTACTGGGCCAAGTGTCACTTTTACCACGGCAAACCATGTTTTATTTAAATCGGCCCAATGTTGAGCCAGTGCTGGCCGCCTATATTGGCTATTTATATTTGCTGATCCTCCACCGATTCTTGGCCTAGTGTCGGCACTGTATTGTGCCAAGTATCACTTTTAGTACGGGGAACCATGTTTCACGAGGATCAGCCCAAGTCTGGTCCAGTGACGGCACATTACTGGGCCAAGAGTCACTTTTACCACGGAAAACAATGTTTTATTTAAATCGGCCCAATGTTGAGTCAGTGCTGGCAGCCTATATTGGCTATTTATATTTGCCGATTCTTCACCGATGCTTGACCCAGAATCGGCACTTTGTTTCACCAAGTCTTAGTTTTAGCACCTAATAAACAAATCTTACACGACAGATAAAAAAATTTATGGAAAAATTGTCAAAGTTCACGATGAAATTTGTTAAGTTCTGCCATTAAAAATTGTTAATGTTTATACTAATTACATTTCCTGTCATTGCAAAAAGTTGTAAAGCAGGCTACAACGGAAAAAAAATGAAATATTACGCGAAGAAAAATTGTAATCGATTTAAATTATTTATTTAAAAATTAGTGTATAGATATTTCTGTTAACATTTCGTGTATTTTACATTTACACAACGTCACATAATAATAAATAATTAGAAAAAGTTAGCTTAAAATTTGGTTCTTTAACTTTTCTGAACTGCAGCTAATGAGGATGGCTTTTTCATAGAGTTTCAACCAGTTTAGCGGAGTGGTTAGCACGCCCGACTGCTAGGCGACAGATTTAGGTATATAGATGTAGGTTCGATACCCCGTAGCGTTAGAAATTTTATTTGCAATATAATGTTCAAAATGTAATATATGTATTCAGTCTAAACAGGATCATTAATATTTATATTCAAAGCACTCGAAATCAATTAATATTTATTTTTTAAATATCTTTTTTGTCATATCCTTAGACCGTAGCCAGTGTTAGGCCGACAATGGCAGCCAAACCCTGGCTGCCAAGTCAAGGCCATAGTTATTGATCTGGCAATGGCACGACGATGACAGCCAGGTTTGGTCCAATACTGGTACCCAGTGTTGGGCCGACAAGGCAGCCAAACCATGGCTGCCAAGTGCAGGCCATAGTTATCATTCCGTCATTGGCGCGATAATGGCAGCCAAGCATCGGCAATATTGTTGCCGATTATGGGCCAATGTTGGGCCGTATGTGACTTCGTACTTGGGTATTATCCTTACTTACCTTTCTTAAGTTTCATACGACTTTAAAAAAATGTATGACCACATTTACACTTGCGCAGAAAGTTGTGCCTTTAAATTAATAATTATTTATTACATGGCCCAATAATTTCATAAATAATATTTGATACTTATTGATTTGAGGTTATATTATTGTGTTGTTACGATTATCACGCGGGCGGCTATATTTGTACCACGTGATTCGTACAAATTGTAATGACCGGATGTAATTCGCTTTCCTGCGGCTATGAACAGCACCATCGGTGACGCAAAATGCGCGGTTTGTTTCGAAATCATGAGAATCAAAAATGAAATACATTTCACTCAGGAAATGTAATATAAACCGAGATAAAAGATTGGCCAGCAACAGTCGGGTAAATCGACATGAAAAATATAACTTTACTGAGAAAA
>NC_046661.1:111460113-111468292 GCF_010883055.1 Belonocnema kinseyi | reverse complement strand
TTACGCAATCAACCATTAGGGTCGGGAGGTTAGATGCGAGGAGTTGAACTCGATAAGAGAATTTAGATCATGCAGGAGTAGGGATGAGGGCTAAGGAATAATACAAGAATGTATGGAAATGTGGGGGAAGTTGGAGGAAGGCTGCGACGGTACCGAAGCTCCCAGCGACGAATTCAAAGGGCAGATCATTTTTGTACACGGGCGCGACTCGTTCTTGAGCGGAATTCCGAATTTTGTACAAAATTCCATTTTGAGACACTTTATAGAAATAAAATCATTGTTATTTCACTCTGGGTTTCTGTTTAATCAATTGAAAGACCTTTTGATTATTTATAAACAATTTAGGAGACTCTTCAGAACGAGATTTCATCGCGGGAGTTGGGTTTCCAAACCCTTCACTGTGGAAACGGACTCGACATCGTTGAATTCTCATCTTCAAGTGGACGTTTTAATGTCAACCCTATACTTCATAATTTGAAGTATTTGACTGTTTCGCGCGTAAACTCAGTTCCGCTCGTTACAAAATGTTCATACTAGCGCCACGCACGGGAAGTTCAGGAGTGTACTTCGCGAAAAAATATGCTCATTTTTCCTTATACTACTTTGGTCTCCTTGTATCTATTCTCCATGGTCGGTTGGTAAAATAGGGAGATCGGTTTAAGGGTCGTATTCATAGTCCGAACTTAAGATAATGCTTAAGTCTGCCTTCATTAAAACCGCCTTATCGGTTTTAAGTCATGATGTATTCAGAGATATATTTTAAGATGATCTTTGGTAAGTTTAAAATTTCAAACATGATCTTATTTTGTGTAAGGTAAGCTTTAGCAAGACAAAACTTAAGATCATCTTAATGCGTATTCGGTAACTTCCGTAATAATTCTCATGTATCCGACAATCTGATTGGTTAAAACATCTTAAATTTTGACAGTTAAAAGTCGATTAAAGGTGCATTTTCACGCATGTGTACTGCTCCCCAGCCAACAGGAAATATCGTAAGAGTAAAAGAGACAGAGAGCGGAAAATTGGAAGAAAAGTACTCTATGTTTTTTACCCTAATGACGGTTCTGCTGACTGGCGCTCAGTGAGGAAAACGCACATTTTTTGGTTCAAAATATGATTTCGGCTGATCTTGTGGACCAATGTGGATATTTTTTTTAAAGCTGATAAAAATCAAAGAAAATTGTCGAGCCTGATTTTTAATTTAATTTTTCAGTTCTTTTATAAATGAATAAATATGACGAAAAAATGACAACTTTTTCTATTTGACGTTCCCGGTGCTCGTCAGTAATAGGAAAATGGTTGTAATCGCCAATGTTTTATAGATTTACATTATATCAAGATACTCCATCATGATACAATAAACAAAGAACATTTTTATAAAGAAATTATTTGTTAAAAATGTCTTTTCTATTATTTTCAATAATTTAACGGTTTTTAAGTCATATTGCAAGAAATTTGAATGGAAACAATATTTTAATGAAGAAAATTTCTCTTACGACTATTTTTGTTAATATTATAAACAAATTTAATAATAATTGCATGATTCATGCATTTGTCGTCAGAAAAATTCGTTTTTTCGATGTCATGTTTTTAAAATTAGGAACCTCATGATAATTTCAAAAAAATTCATAATTTTTTAAATAAATTTTATGATTTTATCAAACCAATTTAATAAACAAATGCATTATTCGAACACTTAACGACGGAAAAATTCGTTTTTTTAAAGCTATACCTTTTATTTGGGAACTCCATCATAATCTTAGCAACATCCTTCACTATTTGACAAATTTTATTTATTTTGAAATAAATTTAATAAACAAATGCATCATTCGGACATCTGATGACAAAACATTCATTTTTTTCGATAGCAGTCCTTTTAATTAAGAACTTCATGTTAATTTCAGCAACATTCATAATTAGTTTATAAATTTTATGATTTTTCAAACAAATTTTATAAACAAGTGCATTATTTGGACATTTGTCGATCGAAAAACTCGTTTATTTCCAATACCAGTCCTTTTAATTGGGAACTTTACGATAATTTTAGAAACATTCATAATTAATTGATTATTTTTCTGTTTTTGTTAAACAACGGTAAGTACTGAATGAAAAAAATTGTTTTCTGAAATTAGAAGGACTGACTGAAAAATAAGAAGTTTTTACGTCGACAAATGCCGAGATGATGCATATTTTAATTAAACTTGTTTAACAAAAAAAAATAATTTATCAATAAATTATGAATTTTTCTGAAATTATTATGAGGTTCCTAATTTAAAACAATTGACTTCGAAAAAAAATGAATTTTTCTGACGACAAATGCCTGAATAATGCATTTGTTTATAATATTAACAAGAATAGTCTTAAGAGAAATTGTTAGCATTAAAATATTTTTTCCATTAAAATTTCTTGCAAAAATACTTTTAAAAAAACGTTAAATTATTGGAAATTATAGAAAACACATTTTCAACAAATAATTTGTTTATAAAAATTTTTTGTTCATTGTATCATGATGGAATATCGATATGTAATGTAAATCTAGGAAACGGCGATTACAAAAATTTTCCTATTATTGACGAGCACCAGGAACGTCTGAAAGAAAAACGAGCCATTTTTTTCGTCATATTTTTTTATTTATAAAAAAATGAAAAATTTAATTAAAAATCAGGCTCGACAACTTTCTTTGAAATTTTATCAGCTTTAAAAAAACATCAAAATCGGTCCACAGGTTCAACAGGAATCGTATTTTGAAGCTAAAAATGTCCTTTTTCCCGAAGAAAAAATATATTTCTCAAAAATTTCAAAACAGTATTCACACGTGATAGAAAATAAAAAAAGTGACCGAGCTATATTAAAAAAAAGCCACAATATTTTGAATTAGGGATCTTTTTCTATTACTAAAAGAATTATATACTCTCGTTCTTCAATGAAGAGTAAGGTTAAGGTTTCTTTATAAGATTATCTTATTCAACTATGAATACATCTGGTGGATTTAAATTTTAATCTTGTCTTAAGCAATGTTTATGAATATCTATCTCAGCAGACGTCTTAGCGAAGATCGAATTTTTAAGTTTTTCTTAAGATAGCGGTCTGTGAATCTAAACGCGGACTTACACTTAAGCTGGGACTATGAATACGACCCTAATAGTGTTAAAAAAAAAAGAATTACTATTTTAAAATTGTTATTTTATATTATTAAAACATAAATTTCTCTATATAACTAAATAGTTTATCCATGACGAAAATCATAAAATATCTTCCTTATATAACTATAAAACTAAAAAAAAACTTTTTAAAATCAAATGTGGCCGCCTTGAGAACATTCACTTTTTAGTTTTATTTATTTTTTAAATGTACGATATTTTAGTAGATCAAAAAAATGTGAAGTTTCATATAAAATTTTAAAAGCGTATTGAATTAACTGCAAGCTGTTGTAAGGAAAATTGAATTATGCCAATTTTTGCAAAATACAACTTTTTAAAGCAAATTTTCGTTAATTTTTTCATAATTCACATAAATGTTCAAGTAGCCCTAAGTTCATACAAACTTTTTTTGGTGAAAAGAAGTCCAATTTAATATGAAATCCCGGTTAGGAGAATCTGCGTTGGAATATATAATACAAAAGCTTTGAAGAAAATAATGTAAAATCCCTTGTAATAATTTTGAATAATTTTAAATCCTACGTGCAATAAATAACTAAATCATTCGTTCGTAGGTTCTATATTTTTTTAAATCGATTCTTTTAATATTTTAACATTATTTATTACTAGACTGATTTTCGTATCATGATTTTTTTAAATCGCGAAAAAATTAGAAGAAATTTATTATAGGAGAGAGGGGGAAATAGAGAGACAGAGAAAGAGAGTTCATAAGATGACAGCAGTAATTACTTTAATCCTGAAATAATAATTTAGAAATAATATATTCGAAATCTATGTTTCGTGACAACTCCAACGATGTTACTTGATTTATTAAGTTAAAAATTACTGTAAGTACACTGTTACAATTTTTCGTTTCGTAAAATTATGATAAACGTAGGAGAGTTAGAATAAACGTAGGAAAACTTAGTTACTAATTACTTAAACCGATCAGGTTATCGCTTTCTTGGGACCTTCTCAGGTTATCATGATTCGTTTCGTGATGAAAAATATTCGTGATTCAGCATGTTAAAACGCTCAATTTTCAATGAAAAAATCTAGTAAAATTCCTGTAAACTTTTGAATACTTCAACCTTAACGGTACATCATTAAGATTACAAAAAAATTAAATAAATATTTTATTATTAGCGAAAAACACCCATCTTCCCAAAATGCAGACATTTACTAAAAATGCATAACTTTTGAACAAACTGAGATACGAGACTTCAATCTATGTACGCTGGGTCATGCTATAAAAGACGAAAAATCAATATATGACTCAAAAAAGAGAAACCTTTCAAATTACTTATAAGCTTCATAAAAATTCAAAAACTGTAATTTGAAGCTCAAAACGAGTTTGTACCTGAGTTAAAGTTATCATGGGTCGTTTTAGACCCAACGCAAAGTTGACCTGCTCACTGCACAGGCCAGGTTATCACCGGGAAAACGCAATTCAGCACAGAGGGTCCTCTATTACTAAAGTTTGTTTAGGGTAGGGATAAGTATTTCCGGGGTACACGGATTCTAAGTATTGAGACAAAAGAAAAATGTTTTGGGTCTGAAACGACTCACGATAACCGGATCGGGTTAATTTTCAGTCACAATTAGAGAACTTTCTAGAATACAATGCAAAAAAATGCCACCATTTTCTCATCATTGTCCAGTAATGTCGCTATTTCTTCACATTTTCGTGAAAAATATTTTCAAACTTTTTCATTGAATGATGTGATACTCGTCTATTATTTATTATATAACTTTCGGACTATTTGAAATTTTCGACTTCCTAAAGAAAAATATTTTATAATTCGTACATTTATAATGTATTCACAATTATATTGTTTTTATCCAACTTTCCAAAATTAGGCGATTTCAACCATTTTCATATTATTGACGAGCACCAGGAGGACAAATAGAGAAAATTGACATTTTTTCGTCATGTTCGTATATTTATAAAAAAATTGAAAGTCTCTTTTAAAAATTAGGCGTGATTAGCGTGAATAGCTGCGTGAGGGAAACTTGGGTAGTGGGGATAAAGAAAGCAGGTAGAACGCGATCAAATGGACACTGCCCATTTATTAGTGCCATTTTTTTCTATCTTAATTTCACTATTCTACATTCCAAATGCTCAAATTGAGAAATGAAAAACCAGAAATTTTTTTGAATGAAATAAAGCAAATTTAAGAAATTTGCTGGAGTATTGTAATGATTTAAATAAAAATTGTAGTTATACGTTCATTCGAAAAAGGAGACTTTGGAAAAATTCGTTCCAATGGAAATTTTGCCAAATGAGGTTGGAGGAACCGCTGGACCAATAGCTGAATTAAGAGAAAATTGTAACAAAGAATTGGAGAAACATCGATCCTGGTTCATTGAAGAAGAAGCCACAAGAAGAGTAAATGAATCCATTCGCCCAGGAAAAGGCAAAACTGCGACTGATCTTTTTGGAGCCGAAGGCAGTTTCAAAAAACTGGATATTGATTAAATCTAAATTGTAAATAATGATTAAAAACCTTTAAGTTTATGGTATTGGATAATAGGGCTGTTTCCAGTGGCGCCAATCCTATTTGAAACAGGTCGGGGGGATCTACTTCAGACAGGCCCCACCCCCTTCTGTTTGAGAAAAAATAATGTAATGAGCAAAAAAAAAAAAAAATCGTGAAAACGACGAAGGAATAATAAGGAGACCTAACTCCGTTTCGCCACTTGGCAATAGAAACATTACCGTAAATGGTAGGGACATTACAGAAAGATCTTAAATTTTCATGCGCAGGTGCGCAGTTGTGCTCTTCCTATATATGGAAAAGTGTGCGAGTGAGAAAGTTTGTTAAATTGACGTAACTTACAGAGAGAGTATGTTCGTTTGTTTTGATGCAGGTAGCAACATTTTTTCAGTTGCAAGTTATAATTATTTAAATTATTAAAGTGTCTACTGATCTGGTTAACTGAATGACTTTAGCGTTAACACTTGTAAAGATAAAAGAGTTCATTATAAAAGTGGCAAGAATGTAGACTATAATGCAATTGTTTGATCATGAAATCTGGAAATTGTAGTACATTATTATTACTGAAATCGTACCTTGGAATGAAGAATACGGTTTTTTTCTAACACTTCCAAGCATTTTTCATCTTAAAAAAACCTGTATGATTGAAAATATAATCGATCTAGTTGCCTAAACTCGCGTCAATTTGACAACCTTTCTCACTCGCACACTTTCCCATGTATAGGAAGAGGACAACTGCGCACTTGCGCATGAAAATTTAAGATCTTCCTGTAATGTACCTACCATTACGGTAATGTTTCTATTGCCAAGTGGCGAAAGACTTTCCACTGGCAGTTGGGTCTCCTTATTATTCCTTCGTGGTGGAAACACATTTATTTCATGCGGCACTTGTGTAACAAATAAATTCTTGAAATACATGAATAGCACGCCAAAATTTCAAACATCAAATTAAAGAACTTTCTTCTAGCTTAATTTAAAAATAAATAATTGATAATAATTTTTCTATACAATAAGAAATCAGCAATTTGAATAGAAAAAGGTGTATTAAAACACTCAAATTGTTAGGACTTGAATGATTTATTTTTATCAGTTATTCAAAAATTACTTAAGATTCTACTCAGCCGTACTAACCCCGAGGAGTATAAAATTCTACTGAGGGGTAAAGATTTCCCACAGTAGTGGAAGGGTGGTTGTAGAATACCTTACATATTATTCAATTAAATCATTGTCTTTTTATAAATTTTGGAAAAACTTGCAATGTTTTTAAAATATTAGGAAACAGCGTTTATTTATTATTTAATTTTTATTATTATAATATTTTAAAATGTATAGATCGAAATAAGAGAAATGTTTAAATGACTCGAATGTAATCTGAAAATCTAAAAATAAAATTAAATATGGATTCAAGCACATAGCTCTACTTTTTCTCCAAATGGAATCACAGAAAAAACTAGAAATAAAATTTGTTGCTGGAAATTTTCTAGAGCGATAAAGTTTTGTGTAGCCAACTTCGCGTCTTTCAAAAAACATGTGTTTGTCATGGAAGAACAAAAGAAAATTTAACCGATATTTGTGTAAAGTTTATCCTGCAAAGTTAATTTTTGTTGCAGAGAATCTTTCGTCGGAAATCGATGTAAAGTTTATTCTCTGTTTTTTCTGTGATTTTTTGTACCCGGTTTATTTATGCTGGTATACAGCAAAAGGATATAATAGAAGAATTGTTTTTTATGATTTTAAAAATTCAAAGATACTTAATAATAGTGCTCTCATATGTAATATTGGCGAACCTGTTGATAAATATAAATTTAATCTTGTGAATGATGGATTTGTGCCCGTTGTGTTTTATTTCACTTTCTTTACTTAATTATTTCCTCTTATTTTTCGTGAATTTTTATTTAATTGATTTACACAATATATTTCCCAATTTTCAGAACCCCCCCTCAAAACAGGTCGGGTGGCCGCCCGACCTGCCCCCGGGGTTGGCGCCCTTGTTTGTTTCCAAAGTCAGATATCATTTTTCCAATTAAAGAATCTTATGGTACATAAAATTATAATTTTAGAAAAGCCCATAAAGTAGTTTTTACATATAAGTTTTCTATTACCATATCGATTGGAGGGCCCCTTTGACGTCAAAGGAGTCGGATTTTCCACCAATCACAGCTTATGTATCAGTAATTCTCAAATATCTTTTAATGTGCCGACGTTTTGTTTTGTTTATTTGCACATAGAAAATAGAAGTAGCAAAATATTGTTTAAAAATATGTCAAAGTCGGTTTCGTAAAACCCAATAGCGAAAATTTACCGAAAATATATATATTTATGGTATGTATAAAGAATGTTTACTGAACAATTCGTAAATATGAACGAGTTTAGAATGTGCTAATAATTGTACTTACTATTTACCTTCAACGTAATACTGACTATTATTCCAAATACCAGGTCTATACATATGAAACCGGTATTGCCATCTAGCGGCCAGTAGGCACACTTGTAGGCACTGTCGGAACTTACCATTTGTGCTAATTGGCGTATTGTCATCTGTCA
>NC_046661.1:111437729-111460013 GCF_010883055.1 Belonocnema kinseyi | reverse complement strand
GGTTTAACAAGTTCAAAAGTGGCAATTTTGATGGGAGAAACGCTGACCGCGGCAAACCACCGAAATCGTTTGAGGACGTCGAATTGCAGGCTTTGCTGGATGTAGACGATGGTCAGACGCAAAAACAGCTCGCAGAACAACTAAATGTGTCCCAGGCAATCATTTCCAGACAAGAATATGAAACTAGGCATGAAAAAGTGATTTTTCTCGATGACAATGCACCATCACACCGGACAAAAGTGACTCGGGAATTGGTTGAGTCGTACAGCTGGCAACCGCTACCCCACCCCGCTTACTCACCAGACTTGGCTCCATCCGACTATCACTTATTTGCATCGATGGGGCACGCACTCAGCGAACAGCGCTTCACTTCTTACGAAAATGTTGGAAAATGGCTCGATGACTGGTTTGCTTCAAAAAACGAAGACTTTTTTTGGAAAGGTATCCATAAGTTCGGATTGAAATTATGTACTAAAAAATTCTTTTATCTAAAATCGCGAAACACCCCTATTAGGTAATTATTAATAAAAACATGTTCAAAAGATGCGGAAGAATAAACCATTGCTCAATTAACGTTATTAGTTTTCAATATTTAAAAAAAAATTTTATATGTGAGTTTCAAGGGATTATCAATAAAATCGCATGAATCAAATCCTGAACAAGAATAGATATTGGCCTCAAAAGAAAATTTGTTTCTAAAAACTATTTCATTCCTGAAAAATGAATTTAATGAAGAATTTAAATTTTAAATAGTACAAAATTAAAAAAATTTTTTCATATACAATCAAAAATAAGTCAATTTGGAAAATTCAAATGTGCAATCGTAAAATTACGTAATTTGAATATGTCCATTCATGAATTTTCACATTTACTATTAGAAATTGCACAATAATTTTAAAATGAATATTGATACCGAACGAGGGGGAACCAACTCTGGTAATCCGTTGAACTACGTGTAATGCACTTACAATGCAAGTTAACCCACTTGAACTATGGAGTAATTTACTTATAAATCTGGTAACCCCATTATAATCCCAAGTATAAACATCGATTTATTAACTGACTAAACGAAAAGTGTCTACGGGCGCAGCCCCATGTAAGCAGATTAGTACAAGAGTGGAACAGTTTTTACCAATGATGTGACTGCGAGGGCTTATGCAGGCGGGCACCTCAATGGTCAAAAGTGTTTGACTGCTCTATTAATCTACCTTCATGAGACTGCGTCCTAGTTTACATATAGAAAGGCTACTCTGTGCGATAATATTCCAGATAAAGGTACAATCCTTCAAAGTAGATTCTTTCCGCGTCTAAATGCCGGCGCCAACCTTTCCCCAGTCGCTGAACACATCCTGGAAGGCATCGTCGGGGACCTCATTCAAGCACCTCGGCGTCGCTTCTTTGACAGCTTCCAAAGTCCCGAAATGGTGGTCCTTGAGTTCCTTCTTGATCCTCGGAAACAAGAAAAGGTCTGCTGGCGCAAAGTTGATGCTGTACAGCGGCCATTTATACTTTTATGTCTTGAAAAGGTTCCAAAGCAGAGTGAAACGCGGCAGGAAGGAGTTCGCGAACACTTCGCGTTATCACCATGATAATGCGTCGTGTAGCAGCGCTGCTCCAATTGCCGTACATTCCGGAATTGGCACCACCGGACTTCTTCATGTTCCCAAAGATCAATAAATAACTCAAGGGCAATCATTTCGGGATTTTGGAAGCCGCCAAAGATGCGACGACGAGGTGCTTGAAGGAGGTTCTCTTCGACGCCGCCCAAAGTGTGTTCAGCGATAGGGAATGTATGGACTCAGCCACTATAGCACAGCAACGGCAAAGACGCACCGTTCTACAGGTTCCTCCGGTATGAACCTGCCAGTGTGCACTGAATTCTGATTGCAGAAGTTCAGCACCGTTTGGCGCGGATACCGGTCGGATGAATGACAAGAGAAATTAAATAACCCACGGTTCCTGTGGTAGGGTTCACTTGTGGTCAACCACACTGACGAATTCGGGACGTAACGCTGGTAGGCGAGAACGATTGCCATACCAACTCTGTGGAGTCGGCTTCGAGGTGGAGATTTCTATACATGTCGACTGCCACTGCGAATGTAGGAATCTACCTCACCAACCGCACATATCAATTCGCCATAGGAAAAATGCTGGCGCTGGTGTTCCGACGCGGAAGGAAGCTACCTTGAAGAATTTTAGTTTCTTGTACCTTTATCTGCAATGAGTCTTTTTTCCTGACTTATTCAACTTACTATTCGAACAAACCCTGTATTTCAAGAAAGAAAAAGAAGCAATAAAGAATCTGAATTAAGCTAACAGGTTACCGTCCGCCAAATCTCAGTGGCTTCATGTCAGAAAAGGACGCAAATCATGTCTTCAAAAGTTTTTACGGTTCACATTTCACACGTCAAAAACAGGATAGGATTATATTCACTCTTCTTCAACGTTCAAAAATTCCATTCATACTCATTTCTCACATTTGTAATTATGAAGCTGGTGCCGGCCGTTTACTATTTCGCGTTCAGAATATTTTGATGTACACCGGAAACTTGTAAGACCGTAGAGCTCGGGGCTCTATACGAATTTACAAACAATCAACGCAGGTAGAAAGCAGGTATAGGAGGCGGCGCCGTAACTACATATTGTGGGACCCTGCACCGAAGAAAAAGACGATTTGATGCAATACCGAAAAGGAGTACAGCGATGAAAAGGGATCGGCCAACGGAGACGCTGATATGCCAAGTGTGAGTGTGTGCACGCCGACACCGAAATAAGAAAGACCGTTCTTAAAGGTTTCTGGTGCAATTTATAATTTTTGAGAGGATCCATCATAAAGGGTCAGGCCACAACTTTACAACACCCCTTCCAGACTGACCAGTGGAAGCTCCACGACCAGCAAACGTCAGTAATCTGACCTCCAGATTAAATAGAGTAAAGTTCCACCTATGTCCCCGATCGCCTATTTCCCTGCGCGCCTAGTTCCCCTGCCCCTTTACGGACTTATTTCCCCGTGCGCAGTTCCTTCACCGCCCACCACGTTCCCTGTGCGGGCTGTACGGTTACGATCACGAGAGTGTCTGACCAATTAGAAAAAGAGGCCCAAAGAGCGGGAAGTTTGAATTGAGTATTTTGATGTGATGTCATTTGAATTAAGACAACTTTTTCTAGAAAATATTCGAAACATAAAAGTAACTCTTAAATGTCAGAATAGCAATATTTCCCAAGTGTAGAATGTATTTTATCAGTCATGTTCCTTTATTTTCTCGATTGACCCCTCCGTGAACCGAAATACAATCAACTGTCCTAAATTTTAAGTGAGAGAACCCGATCTGATACACTAACCTCAAATTTGGACATTTTATTTCGTCACACTTAAAAGTCGCCAATCGACCAAAAAACGGAAAATGACTGAGACAATACATTCTACACTTAACAAATTTACTTGGACTATTCAGGCCCTTATAACTTACCTTTAAGTTTAGAAAATTATCTCCAAAGTAGTGTGCAGTTGCAATGCAGTGCCATGTATGTACACCAAAGAGCATGTAACCTTCCTGGCGGTTGATATTTCCACCTATGCTACGTAGCATGATACGTTTCAAAATTAAGATCTTTGTAAGTTATACTATTTCAAGGAAATAAAAAATCAGTCATTCTAATCAGTCGCGTGATAACGGACCGCGACTTTTTCAACTGTGTATGTGCCGAAAAGCATTATTATTGATAGTACATCTTTAATCATTTAAAATAGACCCGCGCTTTTCGGGGCATGCACGGTTGAAAAAGTGGCTTACAGTGGGAATATCGATAAAATGCCGAGGCAGACAATGAACGTTGCTGGACAAAAATATCTTGACCATTCACGGTAGAGGTGGGGGCCCCTCCAGAGGGGGATATTCGTGAACCCATACGTTTCACTTAGGGGGACATAGGTGGAAGTTTACTGTATTAAGTTTGATCATTGCTTAGAGTGTAGTCAACAGTGATAAGAATGAATTGGCAGTACAACAATATTTATGACTAGATTAATTATATTTTATTGCTAGAATAGATACAGCCATACATGATGTTTGTTTCGGCCATCCAATTCTTGTTGCTTATGAAGACGGACGCGCATGCGCGAGCGAGATACGCCTCTGGTGAACTAAACAAAGTGAGTAGGGTAAATCACTCATCCAGTATTACTAAACGACAACATTTTAGAGCTAGATCGCTTAGGCAAATTTTTGATAGGATTACACATTTTATATAAATGCAATACGTATATTGCATTTTTGTACCACAAATATGAATAAGTTGTATTTACAATATTTCAGTAAGTGCATTTCGTACTACCTATGATTGCAGTACACGAGTTATATTATGAATGTACTCATAATTTACTAACCTACGATCGTATGGTTAAATCGATGATACTATTTCTATCAGTGAAGTTGACTGATTTTGTAAATAACTGTGAATTAGAGAGTTCATAGATCTTAATAAAAATAAGTTTGCAAAGAGAAAATAAAATATACCGTGTTCTGTAATTTGTCTATTCTTAGTTCAATCGAACTAGTGCAATTTATTTACTGCAGACGCAGCTTTCCATTACTAAAGATTTGTAATCTCACATAACTATTGGACTGTAGACCTGTCTAAATTTTTTTAAAATACAAAAACAATTATTTTGAGATGTTTTCAATTGATTTCATTACCAAAGATTTGTAATCTCACATAACTATTGGACTGTAGTCCTATCTAAATTGTGTTAAACTACAAAAAAAAAATGATTTTGGAATGTTTTTGAACGTAAAGTATTCTTAAATAATTGCGCAACCAGAAAGCTAAGACGAAGAAAGCCGACAACAAATTATAAATCCTAAAGACTAGACAAGAATCGACTTAAAAGTAACAGATGACTGAAGAGCTACACGAAAACAGATGAAAACTAACCATGCAAAGCAATCGAACCCACCGAATCTCACAACCAATGTGCGAATGAGAGTCACTTCTGGATGTCATCCGCGAGAGCCTAAATGATGGGATGGTCCGCATCGAAAACTTGTCTGTCATCGTTTCCAGGTTTCCCGGGTCTCACACCGTAGTCTCGTCACCATCGCCTAGCTCTCACCGTTCTATTTCGTTTCACGCCTTTGGCCCTTGGGCAGTGGATGATTCGAAAGGTACCCTAATTTCGGCTTTTGAGCCGTTTACTACGGCGGGGTCCTTCGTCTTCCCTCTATGCCTTTTGGGCTTCTGGCGCGATGGAAATTTCGGTATGGCTCCTCGGGAGCTTATGGGGTCTGCCTGGATCACGGCGACGGACGAGGTGTTCGACTGAGGTACCAGTGAACCTCCGGCTAGATCTCCCTCGCCTACAGATCGGAGGTTGTCGATTTCACTTAAGGATTCCGGCGAATCCTTAATGGTTCCGAGTCCACATGTGCTGTAGCATCTTCTGGGCCTATTCCTCGCCTTCCTGAGAGAAATTTCGTCGGCTGCAGGCTCGGGATCCAGATGGGTCGATAGGGGCGTTCTTGCGGTATCTCGGCATCTACCGGGAGGTGGTTCTTTATGTCTACCGTTTCCTTTTTTTCAGGAAGTAGGGGGGCTTGATCGATGACGCAGAGTCTTCTTATCTGCAGGTGACAGGAGTGACCCCGGCACCTCCGAAGTTCCGGAAAATATCCAGGTGGAAATTGCGAACTTTCTTCCTCATCTTTAAACTGCGAAAAAAGGGCTTTCGTTAACTATATTTGGATCAATCTACCAGTAATGTTTTAAATCTTTAATATGAGTTTCCTGGATTATTTCAGACTCATCCTGGATCTCATAAACTATCTGTGATAATACTTTTATAACCCTGAACGCTTCTTAATCCTACATTCTTATTCCTCTACAGCTGATGGAACAATATCGAGTGTTCCCTCTTCCTAGTTTCTCAATAATTAACCCAGTCTAGGATTTCTACAAAAATTTAAGAGTACTGGCAACACATGAGTGGACCTATATATGGCGGTGTTATACATAAAGCAGAAATTGAAAAAATGATTTCATAATTTTCAGCAAGAAACTAACCCTCTTAACCGGATTAGCTTGTGTATGATAAGGTGGAGTGGTCAAATGCCTAATCCCTAATTCCAATGAGCATAATGGCATATGCTTTTCTCAGAGATATGCCTTAGATCCATTTGGAAAACATGCCTTAGAAAACTGAAACATATTGGTAACCAAAGCGACTAGGCGGGAGCAGATCCATTATAACTGTCGCTACCACCGACCAAGACTACTCGATCACCCGTTTACCAATTAGACTTAATGGACAAGATATTTTGTTTGAAGAAAGTTGGAAATAAATTATTGAAGCTAACAGTTTCATGGAAAATTACAAATTTATCTCATTAGAAAATTTTAACCTTCAGAGGGCCGGCAATTTGGGAGGAAAATCGAACTCAGAAAATTGGCCCAATAGTTATCTTATATCATTGATTGATCATAGACAAAGTCTCGATCAGGGAGTCAGCCAATATATTGGCTTTGGCGGTCCTGCACGGAACAGCCAATGTTAAAAATTTCAAATTTGAAAGGAATGGTTTTTTCAGTAGTATATAAGCTTGTTACCTCATATAAACATTATATAGGGTGGTTATTCAAAGTTAAGGGGTTGCTTTAGGGTGTCTCACCCCCTTAGTCACGCAAGTCAAGTTTCGTGTATTTGGAAGCGCAAATATACGTTTTCGATGTATTTTTTGACGCTGAATCCAAATCTGACATAAAAAATACCGTCAATTCAAAAACAAGCCTTCTAATGGGTTGAAAGCTAAAAAATACTCCTTTGCTTCGTCTGAAAAGGGGTAAAATGGAAAAAAGTGTTTAAAAAATGGTGAGGGGGTATGAATTTATATTCAGTTATATCAAATAGTAACGTTCAAAACATTTTATAACAATATTTGTTTGTAATTATAATCTCATACAAACAAAACAAGGCACCGCTTTCTCAAAGTTGGAATAGTAAATTTAGGGGGTATGGGGTGATTAAAAAGGGCTTGGGAAGGATCAATTGAACATAAATTACATTGAAAAACGGTAGCAATGTTACAAAAATAAATATTTCAATCTAAAAATAAAAATTAAAGTAGTTTACCTGGTGAGCCAAAATATTGATTTTCCGGCCCTCTAAAGGTTAAGGTCTTTTTTACTTAACTTTTTAATTCCCCTATAATTAGAAATAAAAGAGACATTTACATTCTCTACACTATATAATTGTATTGCAATAAATTCAAATTCAATGTATAAACTTTTATAAACATTAAAATAAAAATATTATATTTCAAATTACTCGCCCTAATGCACCAACTTCAAAACTTATCTGCGTTACTGAATTCTACAATGTGCGTCACGTGGCATGCGCCACGAATAACCACCAAGCCTTTCCGGCAGCGAGTGGAGGTTGGTGGGTGGTGGAGTTAAGGTCCCAAATCGCTTTTCGTGCAGCCATGACGATTTTCATGATTAAACATGTGGTGTTTGAGTCGAATTCCCCTCTCTGGACAGGCCTGCTTTAAGTCGTCGAGCCCTCAGAGATTACTGTGATCCGAAATCACTACAAAGTGATACTATTCAAGATACGGTCAAAACGAGCGCTTCCCAAACTGCTGCCCTGGGTAGGGTGGCTACCCGGCGGTAGGGGGATGCCACCCGGGCCGGGTAGCTCGGTACGCCCCAAGGCAGGGTCCCCGCTGTGAATATCCCAGCGGGCACAAACTTTGGCGACGTCTTTACGACATCGTTACGACATATTTACGATAACTTTACGACATCCTATGTTCATGTCGTTAAGGTGTGTTTACGATATCGTAAATAAGTCGTATGATCTGATGATGTCTTTACGATAACGCAAAGACACCGAAACGACATGGACATAGGATGTCGTAAATATGTCGTAACGATGCGGTAAAGACGTCGCCAAATTTTTTGCCCACTGGGATGCGACTACTTTTGTTGACCTAGCATGAATGCTACAATAACTGAAGTTATAAAGGTATGGTACAATTAAATTTAAATGAGCTAAATCAATTTCGTGATATAATTTTAGAAATATGGAAAAAAGTTAATAAAAATCGGTTATTATTTTCACTAAATTTGTCCGAGCAAATCCATTACTGGACCACTTTGCAGCGTAACAAAAGTGCAATGACTTTTGAAGTTATTAACCGATTTTGTTCTATCTTTTTTTAATGTTTTCGTCATAATTCAGAAAATCTAACGCTGCCTATTAAAAATATCTAATAAATATTTTACTGAATTGTCCATTTTTCCTTGTCGGCTTATTTTAGGCTACATTACTTTACAGGTGGGAGTGTGGGGGGAGGGGGCAAAAATTCGATCAAATTTGTTAACGTAGTTTATGGACAGCCAGAAAGGAATCTGAATATATGTGAAAGGCGTAAGTTACCAATCGAGTGGATTCGCTCACAGCTTCTTGCAATATTTCTTTATACGTTTACTTTCACTGAAAGAAAAGATCTTTGGCATTACAAGTTGGTGAGTGCGAAGGTGAAGATCGTATATATTGTGTGAACAGGATAGAAAATGTATCCTGCAATAGTGAGTGCTTTATTTATTATTTCAATAAAACCTTAATTTGTTCCTAATCCTCTCAATTTTTCTTTAATTAAAATTGAACTCACAGGTCTTAATCATCCTCCTGAAAAATGTATTATATCTATCTAATATTTTCTAAAATCTTAAGTCTCTTTTAAATATTATTGTAATTAAAAATAAAAAGTATAGCAATAATAATACTTAAAAATAAATAAAAATTAATTTTAATAAGGGGAATACGGTGGAAAAATGTAAAATTTATGAATTAATAATAATAATAAAATTAATTCATTAAAAAACTTGCGGAAAATCTAAAGATTTCTAAAGAAATGATTGAGATTAGGATTCTTTTTGTAATGTCTATTAAAGTTCCTGTGGGTCATTTTGTATTATTATAAATATTTTATTAGAAAAAATAGAAAATGAAAATGTGAATTTTTTTGTGATATAATTTCTGATTATTTCAACTTTTTCTACTTTAGTGGATGGAATCAGTGCATGGAAATCTTTAGAAAGTTACGTGTATCGCAGCGTCATTCAAATGCGAGAAAAATAGAATGCCAAGGACGTAATATTTAATTAAGCACGATACAAGGTTTTTATTCGCGTTTTTATTCCTGTAATTTCTACATAAGAGGATGATATTCAATGCCTTATTCATTCATGAAACTTAACGTCAAAATTCAAATTTAAAAAAATGACTTGCTTAAAATGCATGAAAATGACAAAATACATTTTATGTAACAACTGTAAAATAATAATTATTGTAATTGTACAAGAGGGCTTTGAAAAACTACGCCCCATTGGCAAGGGAAGGGGATAACGCAGAATGGGACATCAGACATGGAAAATATAAATTTGAATGACAAATTTTTTTAAATGCTTGAGAAAATGAAAATTGGAGATTTTATTATTTTAGAAGTATAGAATCGAAATACAGACTTCACCTTATTCCCCTATTGCCCTTCTCGTCCTTTTTTAAAGAATCCTTCTTTTTCCCTCTGTTTTCAAGAAATTTACCCTTTCTCTCATTTTTTCACTTAAATGCGAACTGAATCAATAACCATTAAGAAAATTCAACTATTTTTTGTTCGATGTTAATTCCTTTTAATTAAGAAGCTTAATATTATATATTTGTTTCAGCAGTCATCTCCATTGGTTAAAATTTTTACTATTTTATTAAAGGTTAACTATTTTGATGAAAATTCATTTTTTGTTTAGCTGAAAATAAATTTTCGTAACTTTAATTTATTAAACATTTTTATTTATTCAAAATCCATTGTATTAGTTTAAAGTTTGTTTAAAAATTCTATTGTTTGATCAAAGATTTAACTATCTTCATGAAAATTCCTTTCTTGTCCAGTTCAAAATTAAGTTTAACTTTTTTTAGTAAATTTGCAACTGTCTTGTTAAAAAATAATCTATTCTGATTGAGGATTCGATTATTTTGTCGAAAATTCGTCTTTTTGGTTGAATTCGACTGTTTTTGACCCAAAACTAAAATTTGTTTTTTGGTTGAAATATCAACTGTTATGTAATTCGCTGAGAATTAATGTTTTAGTCGGAAATTGAACTGTTTTGTTAAGAATTTGATTATTTTGTTAAAAATCCAACTATTCTGTTGAGAACAAATATTTTTTTGTCAAGAATTTAACTGCTTTGTTAAAAACTCTTCTTTTTTTAAATTGAAAATTCGTTCTTTTGGATTGAAAATGCCTGCATGATCTTAATATTTAAATCTTTTTAACTGATTATTTCGAGCAATTGGTTGAAAATTCCAATGATGGTGTCAAAAAACAATATTTTTTCGAAAATTAAACTGTTTTGTAGTAAATCCGTTTTTTTAAATAGGAAACTCGACCATTTAGTTGAAAATTCATCTTTGTAATTGGAAATTACAACTATTTTCTAGATTAGCGATACTTGGTTAACTATTTGGTTGATAATCAATTCTTTTTTTGTGGTTGGAAATCTAAATATATGATTGAAATTTCAACCATTTTGCTGAAAATTCATCTTTTCCTGAAAGTTTAAATACTTTGTTGAATTTGTTTTCTATTAGAAAACTCGTCCTTCTTGGTAAAAAATTCGTCTTTCTGAGAGAAAATTTGTTGCTTGAAAATTCAACTATCATCTAAAAAATTCTTTTTTTTTATTGAAAATTCAACTATTAGTTTAAAAATGTAACTGTTTGCGCTTAAAGTTTAATATTTTCAATGTAAAAATTCGACTATGTAATTGAAAATGCATCTTTGTATGTTGAAAATTCAACTATTTGTTTCTAAATGTATCTGCATTTATTTTTACATAAAAAATAGAGGGGGCTGTTTGTATTTGTAACATCAGTCTGGTGGATGAGGGGTGGAAAATTATTTCAAAATATCGTGACGTACTTTTTCAACGGCCCTTTAAAGTTAAAGTTAAATCTGTGTTTAGTATGAGTTTCGTGGCTGACGGTGGCCACAATTCAAGAGTCTCGGAACTGTTTTGTATCACTCTTGTTACTCCCTCTGTTTTGCCACACTTGAGTGAATCCCACAAAAAAAACCCGCAGCTCCTCTCACTCTTTACATAAATTCTCGGATTGAAAAAGTAATAAAATAATTTATTTGACATTGTTGTGAAAAATGATGATTTTGTTTATTTATTATGAATTAGATTTTGCTCATTTTGGCGAGTCCTTGTCTCGGAGATGTTTCACATATTTTATCATCACAATCTGAATATGTGGAAGCAACAACTCCACCACCAGCCCCAAGACCTTACAGTTTCGAATATACAGCAGGCCGTTTTCCAGGACATGTCGATAGAGCTCAAAAAGAATATGGAGACGGTGCCGGAACTATTTATGGTAATAACAATTTGTTAAATAAATAAATAAATGAATCATTTTCAGTTTGAAAAACAATTTTTTTTAAGATTGTGTGATACATACGTCGCATGATTCCTACTCTACCGACATTTTTTCGCGACAACTAAAGTTCAGAAAAATTGCCATATAGAGTTTGCCAATTGGGAAATTAAAATAATTAAATAAAAGGCACTAAATAACGTCTGTGTAATCCTAAATTTTTAGAATCGCAACAATTTTTTAAAAGAATTTTAAACATTTTTTTTTATATTTCCAGAAACTTTTTTAAAATATAAACATTTATTTTTCATTCCTTAGTTAGTGTCCTTTATTTAAAGTCCCAAATTTTCAGCGCGATATCTCATTGCATGTGGAAACGAGAGTTATTCCAAAAAAGAATGTCGAGAATGTAGGAATTGGGTAAGTATGCCATGGCCTTGAATTTATTTATATAAAATCTGCTTACCGACGTTTACCAACCTCGATGCTTCTGTTGCACTTTAATGGCATACTCATTATGTCAGTAAACTACTAAACTGTAAATATTTACAATTTCTAGTATTGTTAATTTTTTATTTATTATTATTAACTAGAAGTAAATGGACGCGCGCTTCAGAGCCCTGGAGTATTATTCCGTAACATTAATAATATGAACAATTTTTAAATCCATTATTAAATTAAGTTTGAAGTATCATGAGTTCAAATTTTTGAATTATTTAATAATTTTTGAAAAAGGACAATATTTCGAATGTGGTGGAAAGAAATTAACATTATATTGTTTCGAATTAAAAGTGTTTAAAATAGAATAATTTGAAATTTTTATAGTTTTTAATTAGAAGCGATTAGAATTTCACAATTTCAAATTAAAAATAAATTGAATATTTCGACGACACAAATATAATTTAATATTAAAATTTAGTGAACAACTTTTTCTAAGATTACAAAAAATCTTCGTACAAAATGGAAAAATGTTCTATTATAAACTTTTATAATTAACTAAAAATTATGAAAGGGGAGCGATGATATTTCAGAATGCTAAAGTTTTAACCCTTCAAAATTAAAGAAATTATATAATTATTGAGGTATCGATTTCAGATAGTTCTATTATCATCTGTTTTCATTTTAAACAATACAACTTCTAGCTTCTTAATTTAAAAATCGGTTTATTTCCAATACTTCATTGAGAATTATTATTCATTCTGGAAGTCTTCCAATCAAATATTTTTCAAATTTTAATGATTTATTTTCTTAAATCTTCAACAAAAAATCTGACAATTTTAAAGTATTACATTGAAAATTAAAAAAAAATTTAAATGAATACAAAACAAGGCTGTTATGTTTCCAATTTTTTAAACTGCACCATTTTTAAAACATTTCAGACTAAAATCTAAAAAATTGAGAATTTTCATCAGAAATGAGTTGAAATTTCTACATTCACAATTAATAATTTCATATTCGGATTTTCAAAATTGGATCTTTTAAAATTTAAAGAAAAATGAAATTTTATTATTTCTAACATGACTAATTCAAAATTGAAAACTGTAGATAAAAATTTAATAATTGTAATATTAAAACTTTTTTACTCATGCCATGTACAATTTCATTTCTTTAAAGTAAATTTGAATCTTAAAAAAAATTAATTCTTAATTATACATGTAAAAAATGATTCATTTCAATTTTAATTGCAAAATCAAAACTTATGAATGGAGAGAATAGACAATTTAGCGTGTAACATAAAAACTCAAAATTCTAGTCGTTTAATTTTCACCATTTCATTTAACATTATTATTCATGTTCGGAATTGCATAAAATTTGTTCAAAGTTGAGTTTAAAATTTGTTTTTTATTTTTTAATATTTAAAAATGTTTAAAAATATAATTTTCAATGTCTATTTATTCAATCTTCCTATTTTTAGGGTATGAATTTGAGAAATTAATGCCTAAATTTTTAATACTTTTGATTTCATTGTAGAGGAATTTATTCGAAATTATTTTAAAACAAACCCTTTAAGTCCATGTAAGCGTAACCTCAAAAAAAATTTTTTTTCAAAAAATTTTTCAAATTCAACATATGTTCACTAAACGCGATATCTAGTTCATAATTTGGAAAATTGAATGAGAAGCACTAAGAAATGTTTGTTTGTTTCTAAATGTTTATAAATAAGAAAAATGCAAAGCAACAAAAATTGTTACATTTTTTTTAAATTGTAGAAATTTAGGACTAGAAAATCGTTTCTAAGTACTTCATATTTAATTTCTTAAATTTTTAACTGGATGTCGCGTTTCGTATGTAAGTAAGTTGGGTGTAAATAATTTTTTAAAAATGTTTGTGGTTACCCTCAAATGGCCTAAAACTGAAAATTGTACAACTAGTAATTTTAATTTCAAACTCTATAATTTCGAAGAATTTGCAAAACTATACATGTATTTAAATTCAAAATTTAAAGCAAAACATTTAATATATTTAAATTAATTTTAAAAGATTAAAAAGTGAAAGTGTTCTGGCATTTTCATTATTTGAATTTGGAACTATATAATTGTGACATTTTAAATTGGAAACCTCTAAAAATTAAGAAAGTTCAAACCAAATATTTTCGAATTTAAACTTTTGAAGCAAAAAACTTTAGTTTCAAGGCCTCAAAAATTAAACTGTTTTAGAATTTCGCTTTCAAACCAATAATTTTACATTGAAATTATAGACATTTAAAAGATAGTAAATATATGACTAATAGTAATCGAGTAATACCAAACGTGATAGGGAGCTTTTTGTACTAAAAAATGTGATTTCTATAAAAAACAAGAAAATGACTGTCATTTTGACCGTCGAAATAAATGGAATGTAAGTATTGCAAATTTTCAAAGCTGAATTATTCTATTCACGTTAAAAATTATATGCTTTCTAGTTATTGGAAACTTAAAAAATTATTCAATCCAAGCTGAAATCTGTAAAAATGAACAAATCCAAACTTTCTTTGAAAATGCAAGCATTCATTAATTAGGATTTTGAAACTAAGTTCTTAATAATGATTAATTTTCAAATTGCGCATCATGATTCTTAAGTTCATTCAATATAATCTAAAGTGCACAATTAATAACATGATCGAAAATCAAGGGGAACAGCATATGAGCTTCCATGTGGATAGAATACATGAATCGTAGATTATTATATATTATAATAATAATTTGAAGAAATGTAATATTTTTATTCAGGGTCTTATTCGTACTTGGATCCCAAATTGAAAGTTCGAACAGTAGAGTACAAAGCAGATAAAAATGGATTCCAACCCTCGTTGATAAATTATGAAGATGTTCTTGCACCTCCTGAAGATTCAGAAGCTGTGAGGCTTGCCAAGGAAAGACATTATGCTCTTTATGCAAGAATAGCGAATAATAATGCTCGAGGAGTTCAGGCTAACCCTCCATTGGTAAGAAACTTAATTCTTTCTTTAAAAAATAAGGGAAAGAAGTTTGAAAGTAAAAAGGATAATTAATATTCGAAGTTAATTTAATTAAAATGAGTTTTTTTCAAAATTATATTTTAGAAATTCTAGATTTCTGTTATTGACACTCATCGACGTTGGGTTCTGTTTCTTGATAGGTTCATGCCTGTACTATATAAATGATGCTGATGACACACTAAAATACTTATAATACCGAATTCACTTTTACAGTTCACTGAATGTTTCTTTTACTAAGAGCATGTGGTACTTTGCCGTGTGGTAAATCGGGTTCAGTTACTTCTGCTTTTCTTTCCACAAAAATGAAAATGTTTAAAAACTGAATTCGGAGATGTTCTAAAATATTATAGCGAATGTCTCCGGACTCTTTTTTAGGGAGAATAAAAAAAATATTGCGCAAAATAAAAATTTTGTTCATGTGCACTATTTTGAGATTAGGATCGTTTTTCAGCTCTATATAGTAATTCTGATAATGTAGGTCTCTCTCGTACTGATGCTGTCGGTAGCACTGTAGCACTCAAGAATAATTATGGAAAAGAATTGTACACACATACCCTCAAAATACACACACACACACACACCAAGTTAAAATTTTTTGGAATAACCCATAAAAAAAGAGTCCGGGGACGTCCATTAGCATTTTCGCTAGCATTTCCCAGACTTTGAAAACCAAATTTTTATTATTGTATGAAAAAGCCGGAGAATCAAACACTGCTCACTCGATACTAATTCCTAAGTGCCAAACAAATTAATCAAGTGTAGCAAAATTAAATTTTTTCGATCTAACCCACAAAAAAAGAGTCTGGGGATAACCATCAGCATGTTTCCTACCATTGCCCAAATTTTTAAGACAAAATATTTATTATTGTAGGAAACAAGCTAGTGAAACCTAAAACTGGAAAAATCTATAATTTCAAAATATCACATGCCTTTTCTTTGAACTTAAGAACTTTTTTTGGAAATTAAATTTTGGACTGAATCTTTGAAAAATGTATCAAAGGACCATAAACTACGTTTGTGTACTTTAATTGAGTACGAACTTTTTTTTATATGTAAAGTATCGGCTTTAAACTTCGAGTACTGCAAGAGCCGACAGTAAATTACGTTTATAATCGTTTTTTTACATCTAGCAGATATTTTAAATATAAAAAAAGTTCTTAGGTTTAAAAAATTCCAAGGCTATGTCCAAAATTGTTCGAGTTAATGTCTTTGAGAATAATTTTCATCGAAATTCCTGCTCAAATGCAGCACATGAACGTACTTTATAGTTTTCTGATACATTTTCCAAAGTCTCAGTCCGATATTTTATTTACAAAAAAGTTCTCAAGTTCAAAAAAAAATTCAATGAACTGAAAAAATGAGGTCGGTCATGCGTCTATCTTCTTTTTCCCCATTTAACTTACTCCGATTTTGCATTTGTGGGTTGACATCCGAAAACAGTAAAAAAAAATTTTGAAATCGGTTAATATCTTCTGTTCCCTTTTTTCATTTCAAAATTCAAAATTTTGAAAATTCCAAAACATTTTCCTATTGCTTCTAAAATTATGGAGAATTTTTCCTATGTACCATTTTTGCTACTGAATAATTATAAAAAATTCTAAATTAAAAAAAAATTTTTTGCTGAATTTAGAATTTGTTGAAAATGGCCAAGAAACATGATTTTTTGGATGCACACATTTTGAAAAAAGTTGAATATGTCGAACCTGAAATTTCTTCATCTTGAACCAAAGAAAAAAGCTGTTATTTTCTCATTTCAAAAAAATATTTTTAACGATATTTCAAGCGTTCAAATATTATCAATTTTACGTTTTTTTGGCGATTTTGACGACTTGCTAAAACTAAGCTTTTAGACGCCAAAAATGATGGTGGTATTACGGCAGAATATTTTTGTAGGAATTCGCTGATGGACTCATTTTATGTATAGAATCCCCCCCCCCCATTTTGTGGTGGGGGTTAAGGCGTAGGGGGATACTTGTTGATGGTATCCCGTTTTTTTAGCGAACAGGTAATACAGTGCTGAGGTAAGAATTCTTTAGACTTATATTATAGATTTTATATTACAAATTACATTTGCTTTATTAACAGAATTATATACAAAATATATTATTGATTTTATATTGCAAATTATATTTGGTATATAGCAAAAATTCGCCATAATTTTCGAAGCAATATGGAAATGTTTTGAAGTTTTCAAAATTTTGCATTTTCAATTCAAAAAAGGGAACAGAAGATATTAACTGATTTGAAATTTTTTTTTTAGTTTTTTCGGATGTCAACCCACAATTTCTTTTTCCTCAACTCAAACGATTCGATTAATTTGATCATTTTCACTCAGCCCTATTGTATAGTCATAGGAGAAAGTACACACACGCTCGTCCGTTAAAAGACTACTTCGTTGCCTTGCTGCAAAATATACTATTGCCCGCATCTGAAACTGAAACCGCATTTGCACTGTCATAAATCAAGTTTATATACTTTTTTTATTATTATAGGATTCGGTGAGTGTAGCAAGGGCAAAAGATAGGCACCATCATCTATATCAAAAAATTGCAGCAGAACATGCGGCAATAGCACATCAAAGGGAAGGAGAAAGACTTGCTTATGAAGCAACTTCAGTGCCAAATGATGTCAACGAATCACATAATTATTAGCTTCATCAAATTATTTTTATATCATTCTTCTGATTAATTTATAATAATTTTTTATTTTTATATCAGGATTTTATACATAAATTTTTAGTTTAAATAGTAGAATATAAATTAAATTTAGACATCAACGTAAATAAAATGAAACCAACAAAAATAAAAACTGAACTTTTTCTTTATATTTCCCTTTTTAAATAAATAATTTTTTATCAGACGGGAAGAAACTCATGATCAAGAGTTGTGCAAAATAATGAAGTTTACTGATGTTGAATACTGATAATCACCTATATTATTATGATGATGCAAAAGTCAATTGTTATAGCGCTATAATTACAGTTTATACCGAAAGAGATTGATCCAGTTCTTTGTTTGTTATCTATTAATAAGGAAGTCCAACTAAAATATGATTTTTATATAAGATAAAAAACGACATTGGTATACGTGAGATATAAAAAAATTAAAAAATAATTAACGAAGCCAGTGTTTGTTGTATATCTGCGAACAATGCTTGCTACTGGATTTAGCTGGTTGACTTACCTGTGCATCACTGTAAGTTTTTTACATTTAAACAAATTTGGAAATTTGTAAAATAATGATTTTTCTTGTTTTAATGAGGTAGTTACATGAATTAATGATAATATATTATGTAAATACTGCTTAAAATTTTCAAAATGATAATAGTCATATGCTCCACCCAATTATTTTGCCTCATTTTGCCGCGACAAATTCAAAAAGGATACAAAAAGGACATACTTTCTGAAATAAAAAGAAATATTTATACTTATTTGAAAACACTTTCCTTCAGTAAATAAATTAATTTTTTAGTTACATTTTAATTTCAAAGAGTAGAAATATATTTATATATATAATTAAAATTTTGTCATAAGAACAACCGCAGGATTTCGCCGGGAGCAGGTACTAATCTTAAAAACTGCACTTGACCCCAAAAATTCGCGGTAAAATTTAAGCCATAACCACGTCCCATGACCGCGAAATAGGTGGTTACAATCTATGACGGAATCAATACGACGATCCGACCAAAATCACGAGCACCCTAAGGACACGGAGAGACACAAGGACGACCGCCTTCTGCATTTTTTCCGTAAATGTTTTAGCATATAGTTGACACGCAGGGACGATTTTCAGGTTATTAACCAGTGAAAGCTTGGCACCTCCAAGATGACAAGGACGATTAATTAACAGAATATTCCGGGTGCAATCATTCTCCTTGGCTATGATGTTTTTGTCAGCTGGTGCCGAAAGTTCGAATCCGAACATGGTTCGCTTCTCGAAGTCAAGAAGAACCATATCATGCCTCAAGTGTGCAACAGAAACAATTGTCGAGAATATAAAGTTCCAGTATATGTGGCACTTCTCATTCTCGACATTTGACCCTATTTCCCTAGGAGAATTTACTGAGCGATATTAAGGATAATGCTGTAAGAGTGACAGAGATGGTAATAAATTACTTTTAGTGCCGCATTGTGCCTTTGGATATGGGTCGTTCCCGCATGAATTGAACAACTAGATAGTATATATGCTAGATGCTGGGGATGTGCATGGTGCGCCTTGCAGCTATCATCAGGAATGTCTAGGCTCAAAATATGGCAACGGTATGTTAAGGTGGAAATGACACTGTCTTGATATGCCAAAATGAAACCATCCGTACCAAACTTCAATCCGCGTGATTCGAGGAAAAGCAAAAGTTAACTCACACGACATAGACTGATCCTCCACATTTATGTGGAAGATGCCGTGCATCCTCTTATCGAGGAGCTGTTCACGAAAGTTTTTCTCCTGTGCTTTCTTAATCCGGGCTTTCAGGAGTGAAAACTCGAGATAGATAAGATTTTATGCATTTTGCTCACCCCTAATACTGAAGTTAAGTCCGAGTGTTTCAGCAGCCTCCTTCAGCCTTTGTACAGACACGCCCCTTAGCCTACTAAATCGTGCTTTCTGACCATTTTAAGGAGAGGGTCTCTTCCATTTGCGACTCTATGTACTGTACCCAGAATAATCCTGTTGTGAAGACATTCAAGATTAAATATTCCGCGACCACCTTGACGACCTGAGATGTAGAGTCGCCGAACAGAAGACTTAAGATGCATGTTTTTTTCATGTGCATAACCTTTCGTGTCCCGATATCAAGGGATCTGAGCTCGTTCTTCGTCCATGGAACCACTCCAAATGAATAGAGTACTACCTGGACGGCAAGCATGTTCGTTGCAGTTACTTTGTTCCTCACATGTCCAGGCATGTACAAGTCTCTCCAGCGCAAAGGTGTCGTAAAGCGATTCTATCGACGAGCTCAGGGTCGTCAGGAATGCCATTAAGTTTTCGTCGCTTCAAATAAACCTTGGCGCGTTTGTCTAACCCAAATCACATTACAATTTCCTTAGTGCATCGTTTGAAAATTCCTAGATCTACATGTAGTTGCTCTTTATTTTCAGCATAGATCTTATGATGATCCAAAATACTTCGACCTCATATGGTTTGGGCGAGTGGTCGACAGTAACTGAAGGGTCTTAGAAGAGTCGAGATGGGTCAGAGAGAAACTGTTGATTATCTCTGACCCACCTCTCTCGCCGCTCTAGGCTTCTCTAAGCGTCAGATAGTATCCGCAGTCTCCAAACAATATGCTGTCTGATGGTAAGCAGATTTGATTTGTTAAGAGTGTGATAACGGATCCGGAGTTTGCGGGCGAACATTCGAACCTTGGCGGTAAAATTTTAGCTGGATGTTATGTAGTCAATCACACACTGAATGCGGGAAACGTACTGTCTTGAGCAGCCCATCTTTATGGCGAGTTGATGCATTTGTCTTTTGGTCTTATCTTTTGGTTTTCGTTTACGGTTCGCATCGGCTAAAGCTCTCACTGCATTGTACACACAACAATTTATAGCCCAGAGGTCGGATTATTCAGAAAAAAGTCCAGGAAGTTCGACATCGATTTCAGCCAGATCCTTAGGCTTCAACGTAATCTGGGTATTGATGTTTCTCCCAGTCATAAAGCATCGCTCTTCCTATATCTGATGCTTGCCCGCGGTGGATATTAGTGTCGCCTCTCTTTCTCTGTTGCCGACTTGTTCTGACTATGGTAAAGTAGGCGCTCCGCTTACATAGACCCTTTTTTAAGTAGTAGTTTGGCATGGTTTTGCAGACGTTAATGCGAACAGTGCAATAGCTCTGGGTGTTTTTCGCACCAGAGCGCATGCAGTCTTGCCATGGAACCCCGTTCAGGGGCCACACTGGCACGGCATCTTCCACAGAAGTGTAGAGGATCAGTTAATTTCGTGTGAGCTAACTTTTGCTTTCCTCAGATTACCTGGATTGAAGTCTGGTACGGAGGGTCTCATTTTGAAATGTCAAGACAGTGTCATTTTCACCCTAACATACCATTGCCACATTTTGAGCCAAGACATTCCCGATGATAACTGCAGGGTGTGCCATGCACACCCCGAGCATCTCGGATACATACTATCTAGTTGTCCAATTCATGCGGGAACTACCTACATTCAAAGACACATTGCGGCACTAAAAGGGCTTTATTACCATCTCTCTCACTCTTACGGCACATTCGAGGCCTGACATGGTTCTTCTTGACTTCAAGAAGCGAACCATGTTCGTATTCGTACATTCTGTTAAATTAATCGTCCTTATCATCGGGGCACCTGGCGGTGCCAAGCTTTCACTAGTTAATATCCTGAAAAGCATCCCTGCGTGTCAACAATATGCTAAAACACTTGCGGGAAAAATGTAGAATGCGGTCGTCCTTGGGTCACTTTGTGTCCTATATATGTGTGTGTATGCATACATATGCAACTGCACCCCATTATTGAATAATTATTTTAATTTAAATTCGTATATTAAAAAAGATTTTAGTTGTCTCGGGAGAGAAAAAACCAAAATTGTCAGTTGAGAATCATCATCGTCATCATCATGAAAATAGAGAATCTGGTTGTTGGGGAAATATTCTAGGACGTAGGCGAAAATTTGAACCTCCTCGAACTTCCACTCCTTATCCACCAGAAAATAATCCAGGTTTTGGAGATGATGGTATAGCAGATTCTAAAGATGATGGAGAAGTTGATACAGTATATTCTAAAGAAGATGGAGAAGATGCGACAGCAGATTCAAAAGAAGATGGAGAAGACGGAAAAGAAGATTCTAAAAAAGAACGAGAAGATAATGCAGCAGATTCTAAAGAAGATAGTGAAAATGGCACAACAGATTCTAAAGAATATGGAGAAGATGGTACAGTAGATTCTAAAGAAGATGGCATAGCAGATTCTAAAGATGATGGAGAAGACGGTAGAGCAGGTCCTGAACAAGATAGAGAAGATGGTACAGAAGATTCAAAAGAAAATGGAGAAAATTTTAGAGTATATTCTAAAGAAGATAGAGACGATGGTACAACAGATTCTAAAGTTTATGGAGGAAAGGGCCCAGATGAGTTTAAAGAAGATAAAAAAAATGGCACAGGAAATTCTATAGAAGATAGCACAGAAGATTCTAGAGAATATGAAGAAAATGGTACAGGAAATTCTAAAGAAAATGGCGAAAATGGTACAACAGACTCTAAAGAATATGGTGAAGATGGTACAATAGATTCTAAAGAAGATGGCGTAGTAGATTTTAAAGATGATGGGGAAGATGGTACAGCAGGTTCTAAAGAAGATAGGGAAGATGGTACAGCAGATTATAAAGATTTTGGAGAATATGGCACAGAAGATTCTAAAGAAGAT
>NC_046661.1:111410162-111437629 GCF_010883055.1 Belonocnema kinseyi | reverse complement strand
CCAAAGAAGATGACGCAGCAGATTCTAAAGATGATAGAGAAGATGGTAAAGCAGGTTCTAAAGAAGATGGAGAAGATCGTACAGCATATTCTGAAGAAGATGGAGAAGATGGTACAGTAGATTTTAAAGAAGATGAAGAAGATGGTACAGCAGATTCTAAAGAAGATGAAGAAGGTGGTAAGCAGATCCTGAAGAAGATATTGAAGATGGAGGTGATAATTTGAGAAATGACTAAGTCGAAGGTACGAAATTATTTTTACAATTTTAATATATACAAGATGTCCAAAATGTAACGAAACACCTAAATAATTTTCCAGATAAAGTATTTTTTTTAAAGTCAAGGTTATTCTTAGAGTAGCGTTTAACGGGGATTTCAGTGGGGACCTTGCATTTGACTTTGATCTTGACATTCAAGGTTATTTCAAAGTCAAGGTTTTTTTCAATAGGAACCTCTATTTTTGAAAACGGCAATCAAACGAGCAGGAAATTTTACGCCTGAGCATGCATGCAGGTCATATGTTAAGAATGACCTTGAGCTTGACCTTTAAGGTTATTTCAAGGTCAACTTTGTTTTTTTAAATGGGATTCCCTATTTTCGAAAACTGCAAACGACAGAGCAAGAAATTTATGTCCAAGTATGTACTCAGGTCATAAGTTAATAATGACCTTCGGCTTGACCTACAAGGTTATTTCAAGTTCAACCTTGTTTTTAAGAATGAAAACTCCTATTTTTGTCAACGAAAATCTAAAGAGCGGGAAATTTTACGCCCAAGCATGTACTCAGGTCATGGGTCGAAGATGACCTTGAACTTCAGTTGAATGTTTTCAGGTTTAACCCATGTACGGGTCTAGTCCAATCTGTACTGCTTCGGCTCAGGTAACGCTAAATGTAAAAAAATGACCTTAAAATTACCTTGAAGGTCAACCTCTGGGTCAAATTCAAGGCCACTCGTTAAAAGTTACTCCGAGAATGACCTTGACCCTTTTAGTAAGCACCTGAGCCAAAGCAGTACGGACTGGACCCGACCCATACCTGGGTCAAGCATTAAAATCTTCAGTTGAAGCTTAAGGTCATCATGGACCCATGACCTGAGTACATGTTTGAATGTAAAATTTCTCGCTCTTTCGATTGCTGTTGTCAAAAATAGGAGTTCCCATTAAAAAAAACAAAGTTGACCTTAAAATAACCTTGAAGGTCAAGCTCAAGGTTAAATTCAAGGACACCACTGGATTCCTCGTTGAAAGTTAAGCCACGATTGTCCTTGACGTTTTTAAAAAAATCTTTACTTAGAAATCAATTTAAGCGTTTCGTTACTTTTTGGACACCCTATATATATATATATATACTGTAAAAAAAATCTATTGAATTTTACATCTCTGGTGGATGTAAATAAAAGGACCCTCGTGTATCGGAGTAACTTAACGAATCTGTTGTGATATTCCAATTCGGTCGATAATTTTACACTCGAAAATGTAAAATTCATTATGTGAAAGAATTAAATAAAATTTATCAGGGCGACAGGTTTCGAACACTCGAAGCTCAAACTTCGTAGAATTTCATGGAGATTGAAGAAAGATAAGCAGGACACGTTACCACTTACCTAAAACACATAAGATACTATGGGTATATTTTTGATGTTTAAATATTCCGCAACAAAAATATAAAATATACGTTTAATTTATTAATTAATTTTATTTTTTTACATTTTTTATATTTTATTATTATTTTTTATATTTATTTTATGAATGAATGAATTAATTATTCTAAATTTTAAATTAATTATAAATCAAAAATGTTACATTTTCCACCAGGGCAAAATTAAAGATCTTTGGTAAAATTAAAAATCTCGATGCAATTTTCAATCACAGGAAATTAATTTTACCGACGCATGGTATTTTTACACGCTGCGACTGAATTTTCCCTTCCGAATGTAAAGTTCGTACGAGGGAATGTGTAATTTTATTTTTATCGAGTGTGTAATACACTGCTGTTCGAGGGTTCTTTTATTTACATCGCTAGAGGATGTAATTTCACATACTGTTGTAAAATCACACAGTGGAGTGTGTGATATTTACAATGATACAATATGTAATTTTCTGAAACTTTGTAATTTTACATAAATCTTTCTTTACAGTATATATATACTGCACGACTGACTTAAATCAGTTTTGACTGAAAAGTGCTTTTCCATTCCAGTTGTTTTCGGAATATGTTTTGGGTCGAAATTGGTTTAATTTTGAATTTCAGATGGAGAGTGGCGAAAAATAAGGATTCGACAAGATGAACCTATAACATTTGGGAAACATTTATGAGTACTCCACACATTATTAAAAAAAAATAAAGAAATAACGATGAGGTTAAATTCAGAATCGAGGTTCACAGACAAATTAATAAAGAAATGGTTAAAATGCCTTTGAAAAATGTCGATCTATCATCTTTTATTTTTCTTATCTTCTATTTTATATGTATCTATGTATAGTATTTCCTTGTAAATAAATTATACTCAATTATTTATTCCCTCATTCTTCGAGGGTAACTTGTGTCTGTCAGTTTCCATAGAACCAGTTGCGTTTTTTTCACTTCCGGTTCATCCAGATTGAGTTCTTCATCTTATAGTTGAATATAAGCATGCAAATTAGTACATATTGCATTAGCATTTACAAACTTATATTACATTTTTGCGTGGGAAGAATTCTCATATTCGTGTTACCTTTTGTCTTCTGTAACTATGCAAAAGTAAGACTTGATTAAAATGTGTTGATCCTACTTACATATTTTGAGATTTTAAGTCTTCGAGACCTAAACTATTTATTTACATCCTGAATTTAGATTAGACTTATTTTGTCCTGCCAAATTCCAATTGAAATATTTGATGCGTCGTAAAACCACCCTAAATCTTTTTAGGTTAATTTTTTGAAATTCTCTTGCAATTAACAAAATTATATCAGCATAATTTAAGGATATCTGATCGATTTCCGCTCTGCTATAAGGCCTGTAGAATAAATGTGTCATGGGATTTGAATGGAGGTGCGCTGGCTCTACTTTTGGGTTGGCAATTATTAAATTGCATGGGGAAAATACAAATTTAATTTATTTTGAATGCACAAATACGTTTTTTTGCATATATTTATCTCGGAAAAATATTTTATAGCATATTATATTTCCAATAAAGTAAGGAGTACTAATGAAAAGTGAAGAAAACGTGAAATTTTCCATTTATCTTATAGTGCATCACTATTTTGTTCATTATTTTCAAAGTACACAAAAAATATTGCGATCCTTAAAAACAATTGCATTGAATTAAAAATTTTTTCAAATTATTTGATAACAACTCCAATAAATTGTTTTATTTATATTAATTGAAAAAAATTAGGAATAATTCAGATAAAAATATGTACCATTCCAATTATACCAGATCCATCCTTTCAAAGTATTTCGGATAATCTGTAAGAATATCCTCACAGCTAAAATGTTTAGCACAAATTACATAGCTTTGATTCAAAATTAGCTCTCAAAATAGTTCTTTACCAGATCTTTATTATTTTGTTGTCATTTGGTACGGTATAAAGTTGCACTTTCTCGGAGAGCAATTCACGCAACCAGAATTGCATTGAAAAACAACATACTTATATCCCATTATTTCCGTTCATCATAAAAAAAACCTTGTCAAATTTTTAGTATAAAAGCCTTAAAACTTAATTCTTAAGCACAAAAAAGCGAAATTGTTCGTTTTTATACTTAAAAAAGCATACAATTTTACTTTTATGACACTTTTCTCATGCATTTTAATAATTTTCGGCTAAAAGAACAACCAGCGCCCTTGATACTATACTTTCTGTCCTACTCTCCTTGAAAGCAAGCATGTGAAACAGATAAAGGGGGGTCAAACAATGTAATTTAATCTTCAAATCTGCTATCCACCTGAATTCGGTGAAAAAATTTAAGGGTCCTAATTCATTTGAATGCATATAAGCCCGAATTAGTTTAACTGTCAGCTAATTCATTTTAATTTCCGGGATTTGAAGAAAAAACTCTAATTCGCCTGAATTCTTGAGCGCAAATACTCTTCAAGACTAGTCAGTTCTTCTTAATTCGGCAGAGTGAAAACCATTTTATTTATTCAGTTTAATAATTAATTTATTAACGGGGCAACTAACGTGCATAAAATAAAGAATCAGTTTTGCAACTTCGTTTAAAAAATAGTCCTGTAGCCCAGTGGGGGTTCTCTGGATTGTTACACGAGAAATCGCTGGTTCGAGTCGCCACGCATTCACGTTTTATTTTTTTTTTCGAATTGACCACGCATTCGCAAATAAATTCACATTAGTGTGAATTCAAAATCAAAAATGAGTCTTTTATTGTTGACAAGTTCTTGAAAAAAATAATGAAAAAAAGACGTTTTTGTAAATTTTATTCAAAATAGCCAATATGAGTTCAAACTCATAGTTTCTATTAAAAACCCCATAAGTGAAAAATTGGGTTTTGGAAATTTTTTGCGCTAATTAGGATTTAATTTACGGTTTTTGAATTCAAATAGTTTCTCATATAGAAAATACTATTTCGGCTGATGATGATATGTTTACATAAATTGTTTAAACAATTTGTTATGTTTTTTTAGCAATTTTCCCTTAAAATATATTATTTATAATAATATTCTCTTAGAATAATGCTAGAAAGTTGCAAGCTTTTGTAAAATAAATAGTTTAAAAAATTTATTATTATTTCTATAATACCATTTTGCAATAATGTTAGGACTTTAAAACATTTTTTTTTAATTTAAGAACTTTTAGAACGTTCAGAACTTTTTTCCACTTTTCACTCAAATTAATGTAGTAATTAATTCAATTTAAAAAAAGTAATTGAGCCAATTATTATTTTTTATGACTATTTTCTCCTATATGAAGGCGAGATGGCTGCTGTTTTTTCTGAAATTTAAATTTTTTGTCCACGTACCACATAGGGAGGTAATAATCAATGCAAATTAAGAAACATATTTTTTTTAAACAATTTATAATTATTTTAAAGTATCTTCTCTTAGATAATTGCTAGAAAGTTACGGTTTTTTCTGAAATGTTTAACTTGGATTTGACTTTTTAGGTGTAAGCAAATAATAAATAGACATCAGGGAGCATCATTTTTAAACACTTGGTAATTAGTGACAGTAAACTAAGGTGTGTATAATGCCATCTTAACCGGCAAAAAGAAATTCCTCAGTCTCCGATCTCAATCCAGCCGAATTGATAAACATGTTAAATAGACTCATCGATATCTCTTGTTCACGTATAAGCTATTATTTCGGCCTTGGAAAATGTACGGAATGTGACCAGTTCTTTTGTTATTTTAGTCATGGGCTTTTTCCCATAGATTCCAGCCCCTGTTATCGAGAAGACTTTATAGTAGTATGTGTACCAAACGAGACCTCCTGGTGTGAATAATTCTTTCCTAATCCATTCATTACGCTATACGATAGTACTGTTTAGTTTAGTCTTTGACAACCAGATGGTTGAAGCATGTACTTTAAGCGCCAGATTTTCCCTATTGTGCATCTACAGGCCAAAAATCCATGTTGAATTTATTTAGCATTGCGTCAACATGGAGTTTCCAGGTTAATTTAGGGTCAAATATTACTTCTAAATACTTCGCTAATTCTCAAAAACCTCTTCCCTACCGTAGAACTTTAGATTGCTACGGTTAGGAATCTTCCTTCTTCTCATAAAATGAATGAAATCCGTCTTATCCGGGTTAACGATCACGCAACGGCCCCTGTACCATCGCACTACTATGTTCAGCGCTGACTGCATGAGTTCCACTAAAGGTCATCACTGACAAGCGCGTACTGGGTGGATTAAAGAACCCCTTATTGTGTGCATCGCGTTGAAACTTTGGCCTTCACTTTATTACCATGTAGCAAAGTATGTAGTGTTCTGCTTTTCAATATGGAGTGAATCCACCTGTTCACCGTTTCATTAACTCCGTGCGCTTCAGCAGATTCCTATATGGATTCAATTGAGGTGTTACTAAAAAACCCCTCTATGTTTAGAAACGCTGCAATTTCTATTTCACCTTTTCACATTGTATGTATTATTATTGCGGAAGATAAACGCATAGAGATCATCTAAGGTATATCTGCCTTTTTGAGAGACAAATTGATTTCTGTGAAAAGGTTTTTCCGTTAGGATTTCCTCTTTCAAGTAAAGGTCTACTTATTTTTTTAGCGTTTACAACATGAACGAGCTACTTTCCAATCTTCTATTCTGGCTCCAAAAGTTGGTCCTCCTGAGTTGTATGACTCATAGCCCGAGAAGTGTACTCTCATTAGGTGTTCAAGGATTTCATTATTCTCAGACATTTTAGCCAAAGGCAATATTATTACCCTCAGTTGACATGATGAGTTACTCTTCAAGGTTCTCTGAAGTTGAGCAGTGTCAGGTATATTCTCGATTCCCTGATAATGCCCCCTACGTCAGTCCCTTACAGCATTTTATTTCTCTTTATGACATATTGTTAAGGTTTTCCTGTACAAGTTCCAATTCCACTCTTTTTAAGCCTGTTAAAAAGGCAATGAGTATCCTTCTTCAAATATAACTTTTTCTAGGATTTCGACAGAAAATTCTATTTTTACGATAGACTTTATGCTTCCCGGTATATGGCACGGAAAAAATTAATATCCTCCCTATAAGTATCACAATCAGTAGCTTTAGGATTACTATACTTTTGAACCTCAGGTATATCGACCCTCAGGGAGAAGCATATCTGTTGTAGCCAGGTTTTCCAAATTTACTGGGTGCAATCTGTTAAACCCACCTGGCCGAGGAGAGCCCAGGATAAAAAAAGGATATCTAACTACAATAAAATGGGTGTGCCACTTACCTGCCTCTAACCTGAACGCTATTTCTTTTGAAGTGAACCGAGTTCGCGGGTCGCACTCTTTCAACCCGCAAACAACCCCCGAAGCTCGTTTAATTTGTTTAAGGCGCTAGGTAGGTTACCACCTACCCGAGCCTCGAGAAATCCGTTTCACTTCTCTTTCTACTGGCAGGTCGACCAGCTCCTTTTAACTCAAGCACGAGAGTGAGGGATATAAAAATGGGTCTACGGGAGCGAGAGAGAATTTTACTAAGCGTTAGATTCTTTAACCTTCAAGCCACAATAAATCAAAGAATGTTATAATTAGGCTCTATTTATTGTGCCATACAATTCTCTCTGCAAATAAACAAACTTAACCTAAAAACAATCCCATGCCCAGTTTCACCGGGTAATATAAAATTAATGTGAGATACTGCCAGAAAATAACCCCTTGATTTTCCAAGCTTGCAAAAATTAATATAAGCAAGCCAGAAAAAACAGAGGAGTTCTTTGCTGCGAACCCATACATTACAAAAGGGTGGCCAGAGATTCCCGCGTTATCACTCACGCCGGCCGGCGTTCATTATCTAGTGCCCACATCAACGGTTCTCTTAGAAGATGCCTGCCTCAACTAGGCTACACTCAGGCTTTGTGTCGGGCGGATTCCAACTGCTGGGTGTCTCGGAAGTTTGACCTTACTACGAGGCTTCGAGGCCACAACCACGCGTCTAGTGGTCCATCTCACGATCCGCTTATCTCTCATTTTTCCTCAAAATCCACTGTTTCCACCCCGTTATCAGCGGCGACCACTCTCCCCGTCGAGTCGGGAACCAGTATCTCCAGAAAGTGGGATTTTTCGGCCCCCACCACTCTCCCATCTGGGAGCGTAAAATTCAGGCGTAGAGTGTCGGTGATTCGGCTCTGTTAAATGCTGCGAAGCCCAGCCTCGTGTAAAGACGAAAATGCACGAGCAAGAACCCGAGCTCTCCCGAGTTAAATTCTGCGAAGAGGAACCCGAGCTCTCTCGACCTCAAGAATGACGATCTAGCTGCTCTTCAAATTTATTCAGGTTTTAAAATCCCGAGTTACCCTAGAACCATTAGACTTATTGCGAAGAGGCAAATATAATTGACTTTATGTAAATAGATATAGGAAACAAGACTTCTGGATGTAAAATGTTTAAAATTTAGTGCTGCATGCCTTAGTCATATTTTTGGTAAACAATAGATTTTTAACAAATAAAAAACAAATTTTCGACAAAATAGTTAAATTTTCAACCTAAGAAATTACTAGTTAAATTTTCAGACAAAAAATGGAATTTTCAACAAAAGAAATTAATTTCCAACTAAAATTATAATGTTTCAACGAAAAATTGAATCGATAAATTTTTAGTTGAAAAATAATTGTCAACCCTAAAAAATCAAAGTTTTAACAAAATATTTAAATTACCTGCCGAAAAAATTCAACCAAAAATGATATAGTTAAATTTTTAGTATTAGAAAATGCTTTTGCAACAACAATAAAAATCGAATTTTCAACAGAACAGTTAAATTATCAACCAAAATAATTATTTTAAAAAACTTTAATTTTAAAATTGTTTCATTTTCGATGGAAGAAATGAATTTTAAAATTTGAAAAATTATTTTTCAACCAATATTGGAATGGAATGAATTCTGACAGAAAATTAAAAGAAGGAACATAATTTTTTTAAATTATTTCGTAATTTTGCCATATTATATAATTTTAGAAAAAATAAAGAATTTAATTCTTATCAACCCTTCTTGTGCAATTTTGTAGCACCATTTTTTGTTATGTTTATGTTGGTTTGTAAAATTTGCTTTTAAATGTTAGTAAGTTTACGAGATTTTCAGAAATTTTGAAACGATTAAATAATAATTAAAACTTGCAAAAAAAATCAGGAAAAATTTGAATAATTCTTAAAAATTGAAAGACTAGAAGGTCTCAAAATATTAGAAAAAAGAATTATTTTTCTGATAATCGTTTGAAAATTTTTAATATTTTTTATTCACAAAACTGTACTTTAAAAAAAATTCAAAAAGATTTTGTAACACATCAAACGATTTCCTAAAATTTAAAAGAAGAGCGTAGGAGATTTTAATGCAAAATCTTTCAATTTGATAAGATTAAAAAGTTAAAAAAAACGTAAATAATCCAGTAAATTCAAGAAATATTTAGAAGAATGGAAGAGATTCAAATCTAATTTTAAACTTAAATTTTTTAGAAATATAGATTTTCAAAGATTTAAAAAAAATAAACTTCAGAAGCTTTAAGGGAAGTCCGAAAGATTTCAAGGAGATAAAATAATTTTTCTTAAAATTCCTGTGAAAAATTGAGAAGATTATATAAGTCAAGTTTTTTACACCTTGAATGCTTTTCCAAATTTTAAGAAAAATGTAGTAAGTTAAAAATATATTTTGGAATTCATTTTGTTTTAAACGTATCAGAAATATTTAAAAACTTCAAAAAATTTCTCAAAATTTATCAATTATTCGTGGATATCTTCCAAACTTCTAAATGTCCTAAACATCTTTTAAAAAGACTCGAATTTTTCTAATATTTTTTTTTAAATCCAATAAAATAAAAAAATTTAGAGTCCTCTAGGTTCTTTTTTGATACATCTCTTTTCATGTTATATTAGGCTATAATCACAATTATGAGGATCATGAGAGAAAAAGCCAAAAACTTATTAACTTGACCTCATTCAAAAGATCAATCATTTGACAAAAATGTTGTAAAATTTTCCTTTGAATGTGGTGTGGAAAGGAATTTCATTAAAAAATGTGTGGAATAAGAGAAATATCAATTTCTACAACTTCAACTATAATTTGAAAGGCGATTATTCATAGTATTTTACTAACTAATGGATATATTTTTATAATTTTATTCCTGAAATCTATTCCCTAAGATCAAACATGGTACACAAATATCATAAAATTTTAAAAACACCAACTATTTACAGGAATTTTTAAAATAAAAAACAATGTATATCATAATAAATTTTGACAATATTTATAAAAGTATTATTATTAATAATTAAGAAAATTAATGTACAGGAAGTACAATTTTTATTTGAAATTGCACGACGGTTTTTTTTACCATGTTTCACCCTCGGCCAGAATCAAGGCAATATAATCTAAAAATATGTTCATTACTTATTAAAATTCTACAAAGACTTACCTTTACAATTTTTTCTGTTTTTATAATCATGAGATATTTCTTCATAAAATAAATTTGGTTGGACTTATTTTAAATCTATTTACAATCAATTTCCAATTACAATTACTTTACAATTAAAATAAAATTCCAAAAGCTAAATTTTGTAATCTTGAGATAAGTATTTTAAGGCATTAAATATTTTGTAAAGATTTCATATACAATAAAATTAGTATTATCAGTTTGTTTATAAATTTATATGTAAATAATGATTACAAGATTCTTAAGAAAATTAAAAAAAAAGATTTTCGAATATATCAGATGTGCCAGAAAAGATCCTAGGAGGTTTTAAAAACATTTTATTTTTATTTTATAGAATTTTAAAAAATATTAGGAAAATTTCTTATATATTTAAAACGTTTTGAATTCTTCAAGATATTGGTAGCTCTCTCGAGTTTTTATCAAAAATTAAAAAAAGTCATTTAAAATGTAGAAAAAAATTTCCGTATAATCTTCTAAATTTTCCCAATCATTTTAAGAAACTACGTTTATTCTCCTGAAACCTTTCGAGATTCTTTTAAAGTTCCTAAAGTTATTCTTGGGTTCCTAAAACACTTATAAAATTAAAATTTTTTTGAATCTTATCAAGTCTACTAAATACTTCCTGAATTCACTTGATTATTTATTTTTTTCAAATTTTTAATCTTATCAAATTGGATGCATTTTGCTCTAAAATCTTCTACACTCTTCTTTTAAATTTTAGGAAATCGTTTGAAGTGTTTAAAAATCTGCGTGAATTTTTTTAAATTGCATTTTTAAACAAAAAATATTTAAAACTTTAAAAAAAAAAGCCTTTAAAGTTTTTCAGATGCTTTGAGAATATTTGAAATCTTTTGCAATCTTATGGAATGTTTAAAATTAATCTTTTCAAATTAATTGTTGAAAATAAAAAATTATGTTAATTATTCCTTTAAAAATCTTTACAAGTTATAATTACTTTGGAATTGTTTCAAAATTTTTGAATATCTCTTAAACTTACTAAAATTTGAAAGAATTATGTTCCTTAATTTTTCTCAAATTAAGTAAAATGGAAAAATTACAACATTTTGCTTAAAAATATTTTACGTACTTTCTAGCATTTTAGGAAATAATAAAAAATTTTTGCCATCTTTTTTCAATTTTCTGTTAGAATTCATTCCAAAACAATTATTTACATTTTTTCCCAAGAAGTTTCTTTTATTATCTTTCATTATCTGAAAGTCCTTCGTTTATCGATTTTTATTATTATTTTTTTCATTTTTGATACATATCTATTATATCTTATCAAAGTTTAATATAAAAGTCTTAAATGTTAAGTGTATTTAAATACTAAAATTTTTAATGTTTACAAAATTTTAAAAATAATTTAATAAATTTTATGTGTAATTAAAATGAACTTTTTTTAAATCTCATTCAACTTATTCCAAGTTACCTATTTTAATTTTCCAAATTTATGTAATTACTAATTCTGATTGGAAATAATTGAACCTCTTGCGATTAAAATCGGAGATTCTGCTTCAAAAGAAATATGCTGAAAGTAATTTGAAAAAAAAATTATTCGAATTTTAATTTTAAAGACTGATAATTGTACACAATTTCCAGGCGCACCTTTCTTATTCTTCTACAAGAATTTTTAGGTTTTTTAAATCATTTTATCCTACGTTTCTAAAACTCCTCTGAAGTTTAAATTATTTTTTAATCTTATCGAATTAAAAAATGTTGATTTTAAAACCTTTTACACTCTTTTTCGAAATTTTAGGAAATTGTTTGATGTGTTTAAAAATCTTCATTAATTTTCTTTTAAAGCACATTTTTCAAGATAAAAAATCATTAAAAAATTTCACACGATAATTAGGAAAATAATTATTTTTCTTTAATCTTGTCAGGTCTTCTAATCTTTAAAAATTATTCAAATTTTTCTTATTTTTTTTTATTTTGCAAAAATAAAAAAAAATTGCCTTAAAAATTTTTCAGTAACTTTCACAATTTTTGACGTCTTTTTTATGTTTTTAAATGCTTTAAAATAATCTCCTAAAATTAATATTTCGAAGTAAATAATTATTTTAATTATTTCTAGGAACCTAAAATCATTTTTTTCATTTTCGTGTAAACTTCCAAAATTCTTTACAAGTTTTAATTATATTTGAATCCTTTCAAAATGTCTGAATATCTCTTAAACTTACTCAAATTTGAATGTAGATTTTTAAAGCAACATATAATTTAAAAAATTGTGTAACAAAATTGTACAAGAAGACCTAATAAGAATTATATTCCTTAATTCAAAATGTGAAAAAATTGACTCATAATCTTTTAAATTTTTCCTAGGAATTTTAAGAAAAATAGTTTTACCTCCTTGAAATCTTTCAGAATTCCTTTAAAGTTTCTAAAGTTTATGTTTGAATTCTGTGGAAATCTAAGTTTCTAACAGAATTTAAGTTTAAAATTCGATTTGAATCTCTTCAATTCTTCTTAGTATTTTTTGCATTTACTCGATTTTGATCTATTTATTATAATCTGAACAAATGGAAACATTTTGCTTTAAAATCTTATACAGTCTTCTTTTAAATTTTAGGAAATCCTTTTACATGTTCAAAAACCTTTTTTAATATTCTCATCAAGTACGTTTTTTAAAACAAAAAGTCATTAAAAATTTTCCTGCCAATCTTGAAAAAGTTCTGTTTCTAACCTTTTCGGACCTTCTAAGCCTTCTAATCATTAAAAACTATTTAAATTTTTCCTGATTTTCTTTGAAATTCGGCAAAATGAAAAAGATTGCTTTAAAATCTTCAGATGCTTTATTAACCATTTTAAACATAGTTTAAAATGTATTGGAATTTTTTGAATCAATTTTTCAAAAAAAAAAAATTATATTAATTATTCGTAGAAACCTAAAAGAATTTTTTTCATTTTGGTGAAACCTTAAAAAATTCTTTAAAAAATCTTTACAATTTTTTTTTTAATGTGCAACAAAATTCCGCAAAAAGGCCTGAACTTTCATTCTCTTGGCACTCTGCGAAATTCAGTTTACTTAAAAACTGCTACAAAAAGCCAGTTAGCCACGAAAACGAATCGTGAAATCGGGGGCCCCGGGATCGTGCTCGTGCATTTTCGGCTCTATAGGAGGCTGGCCTACGCAACATTTAGCAGAGCCGACTCACCGACACGCTACGTTAGAATGTGTCGCTCCCAGATGGGAAAGTGGTGGGGGCCGAAAAATCCCACGTTCTGGAGACACTGTCGGGAACCAAAAGTGACAGTTTTCCGTCTGCTCGTCCTCACTTCCCTTCAATTGTTTAGTGTCCGGCCCGATAATTGGTTTGTCGCGCGTGCTACGACGACTCCCATTGGTCCTTAGAAGGCTAGTCCAACGTGCCGCATTCCGGTCTCATGGAACATGGCCGCCTTCTGGCGGCATGTAATATTGGAGCGGATCATCGTACAGCCATTTGAATTGCTCAGTTCCTCTTTGGAACCTTCCCCCATCGTTACGAACCGAAAGAGGCCGGTCGTAACCGATCATGCACGAAGCTGAAAAGATTCAGTTGCCGTACAATTTAAATGTCTAGATTTCAAGTTTGATAGCATTCGCACGGGTGATTCCTTAATTTAGAAATAAAAATATTGCTTTTTCCTTCTGTTTGTAATTATTCATTCATGCATATTATATATATTCTTTAAAATGATTATAAATTAATTTTATTATATTTTTTAGAATTAATGTAGAAAAAACTGCTGAAAAAATCAGATCGAAAAAATCAAATATAAAAGAGAATAGAATTTTATTTCTTCATGAACATACTTATTAGACTTTTACATATACTTCGTAGTCACCAAAAATAACATGTTTAGCTCATTCAAGCTATTTCCCGTTTATTATTCTTACAATAATTTATTCTGACATTGCTTAATATTGCCTCTTAATTCAAAAGTCAACGCCAACTTTCAGACTAGTGTATCATTATATTACTGTTACAAAAGCTCCTGCTCAAATAAAGATTGTAATGAAGTAACGTTTCGTAATTTTACTAATTCCCGCATCAGACTAAAATTAAAAATAATGAACTTATGTTAGGAATTAATAAAACCCAAAAATAACTTTATAAATATTATTATTAGCTCATTCTTGCAATTCTCCGCTTATTATTTTTACAATAATTTATTCTGAAATGGCTTAATCATGCCACTTAATACAAAAGTCAACGACAACTTCCAGACTAGTGTATTATTATATTTCTGTTGCATAACGTTTCTGTTGCTAAATGTATACCTCATTTTAATAATGTCATTGCTTCTTCAAGTCATTCTAATATTGAAAAACAAAGGTCTCAAATGAAAAAAAGACCTCTGTGAGCAAGAAAACTGTCGAGATTCCAAATTTTCGCTCAACGAAGAAAAAGTTTGTAAGTACAAAGCATTCCATTTCGAAGTCCACTTAGTTACAAAAGGAAGCGATAAACATGGATGAAACAGTTAATATCCATACAGGATTGGACCATGTATATTCTACACTAAAAGACCAGCAGCCAGCGATAAAGAGACTTTTGCAGTGATAATAATAATACATTTGAAATTCCACGTCATTTTCAGGTTCCTTAGGTGATTCTTTTTCAATTTTCCAGGTCAAGTCAAATTAATTTAATTATAATTTGAATACTTTTTTCAATTATTACAATAGTTACAAACCATATAAATAAAGTGATGGTTTCCTGCATACTTTTTTCGTTATAACTTAACGGAATTAAAAGTCGGTTTCTCGTTTTATACTTTCTTGAGTATTTCAAGTTATAGTCATAGAAAAATATCATAAAATCGAGGTGCAAGTGTTAAATTGACGTCTGGCCATGTTCTATACACTTAAATAAAGACAATAATCAACGACAACTTCCGGACTAGTGTATCATCTTATTACAGCTGCAAAACTTGCATCTCAAAACAAACATTGTAATAAATTAACGTTTAGGAATTATACTAATTTCCTCGTCATATTAAAATTAAAAATAATTAAATTATTTGAAGAACGAATAAAACCTAAAATTAAGATTTTTTATAATATAAGAATAGTTTTTATAATTTTATTTTTGGGTTTTATAATTCCCAGACAGCAATTTTCCTACCCATTGACTGCACAGTGCCGGCAGGCTCTGCAGATAGATCAGCAGGCCATGTCGGTAGACCTTGAGACAGATGCGGGTGAATATGTTGCTCATTACGCCGTCAGGCTCTGCTGACACGACATGGTGGCATCCTGCCGTTAGCATATGTCGAAATATCATGCTTGCTCTCTGCAGTTATACTAATGGCAGGATGCCAGCATGCCATGCCGACAGGGCTGACGGCGTAATGAGCAGCATATGCACCCGCATCTGTCTCAAGGATTACCGACATGGCCTGCTGATCTATCTGCAGAGCCTGCTGGCACTGTACAGTCAGTTTGCAGGAAAATTGATATTTGAAACAATAAAAGAGTATACCAAAGGCCAATCAAATTTGTCAATTCTTTCGAAAGTTATCGTCCTAACTTCCAAAAATCTACAGACCCAAGAACGAACGCACTACCACAGGTAGATTCATTCGTATAAAAACCTGTTTTTTGGATTGAGGGGGTCTCCAAACGTCGATAGTTTGCAAAAACGGGGAGGGGGGAAATTTCACACAAATCTAATTCCCTTTCTAATGAGAATAATGTTAAAAGAGAGAAGAAAAACGGGCCAAGACAAAGGGTGAGATTATAATGATAAATGTAGTCACCACAATTTCGTTCATCTATAAAGTCTCCTTTCACAATCGAGTAATCCTTGCACGATGATGATCACACGTACACTATACGGCGTTTTTCTCGCACACTATGAATACAATTAAAAAGCAAAGAAACAAAACACGTACAACGGTTCGGGGCCCGCAATTTGCACAACAGTCTCCCGAACCGGCCAAGGAGTCCCGGGTTCAGTTAGAATCCAATCACGTGGCAGAAGGCAGAATACAAGCGCGCAATTTGTAAGATACTCTACATCATAACATTATTACGTTATATTGCAAATTATTCCTGGGGCTCATGAAATTTTTACGGATATTCAATTTCCTATTATTCACAATTTGATCTTCTTCAAACGTTTCAGGAAGATCGCATTGTACAATTTTATAATTTCGATGGGAAAAAATAGTAAAGAAATTTATTGTGAATAATTTAAATAGTTATTATCAACAAATAATAATAATAATAATAATATCTGGGCTGCAATTTTCTGCAGATTTTGCAGCCCGGCTGCAGGTACTGTGCGATCACAAGATGACATGCACGCTGTGTTTGCGATCTGATGACTATGTGCATGCATTATGTGTCAACAAGGCCTGATGCTGACATGCTGCAGCAGAATTGTTATCTGTGTTCCTAAAATAATTTTATTATTTTTAAGTTTAAACTGATGAGGGAAATAGTGCAATTACTAAACGTTACTTCATTACAATGTTTATTTGAGGAGAAACTTTTGCAACAGAAATATAATAATACACTAGTATGGAAGTTGTCGTTGACTTTTGTATTAAGTGGCAATATTCAACAATTTCAGAATAAATTACTGTAAAAATAATAAGCCGACAATTGCGTGAATGAGCTAAACATGTTATTTTTTGTGACTAGGAAGTATATGTAAAATTCAAAAAAGTATATACATGAAGAAATAAAATTCTATTCTGTTTTATATTTGATTTTCTCTCTCTCATTTTTTCAGCAGTTTTTTCTACATTAATTTAAAAAATATGATGAAATTCATTCATAACTGGCTCTTTTCGGCTTCGTGCATGATCAGGCACGAGCGGCCTCTTTCGGCTCGTAACGATGGGTGAAGGTTCCAAAGAGGAAATGAGCAATTCAAATGGTTGTACGATGATCCGCTCATTGTAATATCGCTGCCTCCCCAACCTTGTCGATGCCTGGTCGCCACACAACGTCGCCACCGCGTGGTACTGAATATTTACGACGTGGTACTGCAGAGTTGATTCGATCTGAAACGCAGGGATTGACCTAGTGCCGCTGCTCGTGTTACATCCAAACTCTGCTATCAAATTTCTTCCGTTAAGGCCATGTGATGAGTATAACAGCTGATCAAGTCAGCCCTAAGATCAATATTTTTTCACCTATATTGAAAAATAAAAGTTTAAATAACGCGGAAATTTTGTTCGGGAAATGTTAGTAAATATTAAAGGATCGTTTGTGGCCTTGCAAAGAGTTAGAGGAAGAAAAAAGTTTATTTATGCAAATAATGATTATTGACGGACACATTTAGGTTTTACAGCCATGGACATAGGAAATACGGGACTCGGCATGCCATCCTAACATTGGCGAGCGGGGTTGAATCCATGGGAAGGGGGAGAATTCCATGAGTGAGGTGAACCGCCATCTTACGATGTGCCATTTCATTATGCGCACGAGCATTTTTACCGACAAAATGTGCATGAAAATATAAACATGTGGGCGCTGCCATGTTTGTCGCGGGACATCAAAAGGTGGCGGACCTCCCCCCTCATTGCATCACCCCCGCAATGGCATGCCTAGTCTCTTGTTTCCTATGTCCATGTTTCCAGCAGAAGTTTGACTTTTAACTTTCTCTGACGGTAATCATGCAATCTGTTTTACCTTCAAAAACCTAGAAGTTCGAACTTGTCTACTCGCTGCGCTAGTGCTGCTTTGACACAGGTGATACCAGAATGATACGTACATGGACATAGGAAACACAGGACTAGGCATGCCATCCTAATTTGGCGAGCAGGGTTGAATCCATGGGAGGGGGGAGAATTTCATGAGTAAGGAGATCCACCATCTTACGATGTGCCATTTGATTATGCGCACGAGCATTTTTGCCGACAAACTGTGCATGAAAATATAAACATGTGGGCGCTGCCATGTTTGTCGCGGGACATTAAAAGGTGGCGGACCTCCCCCCTCATAGCATCACCCCCGCAATGGCATGCCAAGTCCCTTGTTTCCTATGTCCATGGATACGCATCTCAGACCAAATATGTTTATTTGCATTTCAAGTGCAAACATTAATATTTGCATTATTTGTGCATAATATTCTTGAGCGATTTTTGTCGTTTTGCTCCACTATGATAAATATAAACCTCATAACTATCCCATTGACAACATTGCAAATTTTTTGCAGGGTTTAATGACAGCACGGTCGGTATTTCTCCAAAATAGTAATTAAAAAAAAACTTTTTCAATATTCTAATTATTTAGGACCAGAGACACATTTTTGTATGCCTTCTATTTATCGTGCCAAATTTTTAACACGAAATCTCATCCCGTGTGGACGTAAGTTGGGAAAGAAAACTTGCACAGGTGTTTTCTTCAAAAAAAAAAAATTTCCGCAAAATTTCCACCGGAACAAAGCAGAGACATGGACCTTATTATCTTCTCTTTCATTTCCCAAAGTTTCAAAGCGATACCTCATTTCGTTTAGACGTAAGTTGGGAAAGAAAAATTAAGGACCAGGTTTGGTCACGTGACCTTCTCGCCACATGGCCTTAATACTCTGCACTGATTTTTTGAGGTATAGGTCCGTTACCTGTCGTTGAATAGTTAAAACTATTAACCGCGAAATATAGGATAGGTTTGAAAAATGATTCACTCGGTACACAGATTTTAGCTTGTAAATTAAACTTGAATGTTAATTATAATTCGTCGATATTTAATTGTTCATGGATGACATATCCTCTTCTTTGATCTCTAGAATAAACGACAATGGTCGTGTATTGCAGTTCGTGGTAGATGCGGCAGATTTGAAAAACCTGATATTGAGAATCGGAAAACACTTCCATAAGGTCGAACAATTTGGAGTCAGGACTTGACATTGTCCATCTTACTTGTTTCTATAGAAATAAGAATTGTTTGTAACTAACAAACAATTCTTTTATTAGTTTTGTTCATAACACACACACAAATAAGTTTAGCACTCAATATCGACGCACATCCGAACACTAGTCGCGTAGTGCGCGAACCCGAAATCGATAGGTAGCAATGCCTTCTAATTTATATAAATTCATCTGAGTCCGTATAATCAAAAAATAACTAAAAAGTTGGCTTAAAAGGACTCCATGGTTCGTAACCAGCACCTTGACTTGCTCGTTGGGGGCCTATTGTTCCGTCCGAGTCGAATCTCGACAGTACAATCTTCTACAAGCTACACTAACTACAGCGAAATGAGTGCGAACCATGGAGCAAGCAGTAGCAAGTACAATTAGAAAGGGAGACATTACAAAGAGATAGAAGAGGCAGTGCAGAGCAAAGTAGTGTTAAAATATGATCAATTATAAATTCAGACTTGAAGTGCAGAGCAAAGCAGTGTTCAAATTTGATCAATTTTAAATTCAGACTTGTAGCTTTTATAAGATTCAATTTTTCAATAAATCTTGAACAAAAGTACAAAGTAACAGAAACAAAAAAAATATGGATGAGAACAATAAAAAAAATCCTTCGTTAAAAAAAGTGTGTGTCCTGAAAAGGGTCGATTTTTGTCCTGAAAAGAACAAAGTATCTCCAAGTAAAAAAATGCTCTAGTACCTCATTGAGGATAGAAGTATCTAATTGCTTCTAAAAGGCTTAAAAAATTTCGTCGTTGCTGTTGAACACATTTCTCCAAACATACTCAACTAAATAATGTTCAGTCCGGCTAATTTTAACACTACTTTTCTCTGCACTTCAAGTCTGAACTTATAATTGGTCAAATTTTAACACTACTTTGCTCTGCACTACCTCTTCTTTCTCTTTCCAATGTCTCTTTTTCTCATTGCACCGCATTCATATTCACCATGGCACTGTAGCTTGAAGAAGACTGTACTGTCGGGACTCGACTCGGACGGAACAATAGGCCATTCGACGAGCAGGTCATGGGCCTGGTTACGAACCATGAAGTACTTTTAAGCCAAAAAGTCTAAGAGTCGCAGGTTCAAGGTTTTAAAGAGCACCCCGAAATGACAAGTATCTGCCAATAAACATCTAATCAGGTTGAAACTTGTAACTATAACTGACTTTTCTGAGCCCTGCACCTATATTTACAATCTCGTTTTGGGTGGGATTTATCCCTACTTTTAGCTTTTAACCAATCAAAATGCTGACGTCACCCACTTTTAGTGTCGAATTACCAATCATAAACGAGGCCACTTTGCTCCTCCTACTTATTTCGGTAATTAAAGTGAGTAACAGTTTAAGGATAATGGTTCCAAAGTCCAACTTTTATCACCGGAAAACGTAAATCTCGTTGAGTGACAGTTTCCTGTTTGTAATTCCATGGTCCTCTTTTTATGGCGTCTGACTGTCGCCATAACTCATTAACGATTCTAAAAATAACCCAAGATCTCAAGTTCCTAACCTCAAAATCTACTTTGGACAGTGAACTGAGCAATAGCTTTGATGAAAGTCTTAATGTAGTTAAATTCGGATAGACTACTCACATACAGAATTCCTGAACAGCAATAAACTTATAGTATTCTTAGAATTCGTGTTACAATAATAATTAATTAATATTTATTGATTCTATAAATTCATAATCAATTCCATTTTAAAGCCATTTGAATCTTCCCGCCAGAGAATTTACTAGTTCGAAGAGTATTCAGTAAAAGGGCCTTAGCGCCTTAGAGTTTTAGTTCATAAAACGGCGCATGCCGTTACACTCGCCGCTGTTATTGGCGCTGGGGCATCGTGTCGACGAGTTCTGGTCACTGGTTGCAGTATCCCCCCCCCCCCTTTTTTGGCGGTAAATATGGCCGCCGTGAAAGTTTTAGCCAGTCGGTTCTGCCACCCGTGGCTACACATGGAGATTGCGTGTCACAAGTTCGCCCTCTTAATTTCTTAATTTCGCACCCACTGTCGTCAGCCCTAATGTTGACAAGCTGTCAGTTTCTCGTGTATCCATCCTTACTGATGGCTTTTCATTTTAAAGTGCTGGGATTATTACCCAGGAATCCGTCCATGCACGTAGTGGCTCTTCCGTCTTCTTTGGTCAGCCTCGGTGCCGACCTTTTACATTTTGGGTGTTCGGCTCTCAGTTATTTAAAACACGGCGCCTTGGCTCGGATAATCCAAATTACAGGTAATGTTTATCGTATTATAATAAAATTATTACTTACTTTACCATCTTAGCCTAGAATTGGATCCTGACATAAGGTCAAATGAATTACCTCGCGATATCTAGATGTCAATAAAGTAAGTGTATCACCCCAATTCAATGAAGTTAAATCAGTATTTAAGAGGATATCTAATAAAGATTCACCTGTGTCACCAGAGTTACCAGATTTCGCCATTCCTCAGATAGTGGGTACTGGGAGTCAAATTGTACGTAAGCTGAGCAAATCACCATAGATTGACTGATTTTTTAACAATTGGCGTCTCAACTTCTTTCTCTTAGCTCCCAACAATCTGACAATCTGAACAGTATGTTCTAAGACTCCTTCGTTAATTTCCAGCTTCACAAGCAAGATGCTTTTTCCAGAGGGAACGTTGTCGACTCTCCCTAGGTTTTTTGTTTATTACTATTTTGTTTTTCAGGAACTAATTTTTTTCACACAAGTAGGTAGGAAAATAAAAGGTCCGCTTCTGAAGAGGCACTCATGCAGGGGTAAGAATGATTACTTGGGGAAGTCGTCTAGTATCCCCAAGAAACTGTTAAGATATCTTCGCACCCCTACGTGCCAAAGTGCCAAAGGCATGTTCACTCTACACGCACCCATGGCAATAAATATCCGTTCATAGGCCACCACACCCGTCCCGAATCCAAATTTAATGCCGACGTCTGCTTGACCCCTTTCTCTCACGCGCTTAAGCCTCCCGAACAACCACCAGGTGTTGTAGCCCCTAGATTATCTCTTAAAATCCAATGTAATCTAAGTGATCTCAAGTAATCACTGTAATCTTGTGTAACCTAATATAAATTGGAATCATTTCGAATCAACATCCACGTCATTCCGTGGATTCAGACGGAATGGAAATTGCATTCAGAACAAAACGGAATCGTGATGACCGATGGTGGAATAGCTCGGAACAATTTTGAATTAACTCGCGTCATTAGACGGTTTTAGACGAAATAGGTATTTTATTTTAATATGTGCGGAATCATTTGGACTGAGTTCGGAATGCTACAATTTTATTTGAAATAAACTCGCGTCGTTACTCATCTAAATGAGATGAGAATTTTATTTCGATCAATGCGGAATCATTTGTACTAAATTTCCTAGTGGGCGCTAAATTTGGCGACGTCTTTACGACATCGTTACGACATCTTAACGGCAACTTTACGCCAACCTATGTTCATTTAGTTACGGTGCTTTTACAATATCATAAAGACATCGTCAGATCATACAAATTCTTTAACATATATGTCGTAACGATGTCATTAAGACGTCGCCAAATTTTATGACCACTGGATTAGCTTTTACTCCGAATTTTTGTATTGGAAACGGATTTGAAATTTTTTCGTGATTGACTGGAGCGAGCCAAAGTTCTTCGATTCAAACGGATTCGCAAATTCATTCCGGAATTTCTACCAGGCAAGTCAGTCAAGATTTTCACCGATTTTTTACACGTACGGCACCTTTCACTCTTTATTGCACAGAAAATTTGTTACAGATGAGACTTACAACGATTTAAAGTTAAAAATATTTCGACAAAAGTTTCACCTACGTTAGGAAAATAATTCTGATCTCGTCTACTGAGTCACGCTGAAGTGAGAAAATTGAGCAAAGTGAGCAACAGAAAACACGAAACAAATTTTGTTCTAATATATCTCTTCTGAAATAAATTACACTATTGTAGATGAATTAGAACTTATTTAATACCATTTAGCAAAAAGCGCAAAAAGCAACTGATAGAAGGGAATCCCCATTTCTCTCCAATTTAATGAAGTTAAACGACGATAGATAGCGCTGGCGCCGTAATTCTCGCTAAATCTCGAATAAAAATGGAGCGATTATAAGACGAAAGATTATTCAGGCAATGTTAAAAATCGAAAATTATCTTCGATTCATGTAAAGTTTAAATGCCAAAGTTAATTTTTGTTTCCGTGCATCCTTTAACTGCTGGTATCAATGTAAACTTTATCTTTCGTTTTTTGTGTGTGTGAATATCATTTCAATTTTGTTCAAAATATTTTAAAATATTAATTTTCAGAAGAAAAATTCTGACGAAATGTTCAAAGCACAAGTAGCAGAGCAGGAGGTAAATGAAAAAGAATACAATTGAAAAAATAGCGATAAAACACTGCAGAGTTCCTTCACTGTCACAAGGACGAACATTTAAGAGAAAGGCCAAAGGATACAATACATAGCTGTATATGTTTAAAATGTTACAGAATATTGCGACTCTGTACCCATTCTAAAAGTAACTTTCTCCATTTGTAGCCCTATCGATGGCATAATTTACAGCAAGAGCAAAAATATCTTTGAAGTGAAAAAAGGACAACACTGCGGTTATTCAGACTTCATCAGTGTGGATGAATTAAATAAGATGAAACTTAAGGAGCTTATAATCCACTGAAAGTTTTCAGACGTTAAAATAGATTTTAAAAAGAAGAAAGCCTTGCAAAATAATAAATTGTCCAGCGATTTAAAGCTACATATCAGTGGTAAAACAATTCGAGCTCATAAGATGGTTCTAGCTTTAAGCAGTACGTTTTTCCGTAAAAATTTTGCAGAACAAGATTCTATAACATCTATTGAGATTAAAGATACTGAAGTTTAAGTCTTTGAGGAATTGCTGTGTTTCCTGTACACAGGGAAAATAAATCATGTGAATTTTGAACCTAGTAATCTGTTTATAGCATCTATAAAGTATGGAATTCCGGATCTTAAGATCAGTTCTTTTGAAATCATAAAAGCAAATTCAATAGGGGTTGAGTTGATTCGGATACTTGTAGACTGTGTGAAAAAGGGATGCACTAATTATGTTTTAGCTGAATTATTAACATTACACCGAAAAAAAATTCCTGAGGCGAACGAGTGAATCGAGAATATATTAAACTCAAATAAAGTGTCTGATTAGATCAGGTAAAATGTCTAATTAAAAGAGTTGAACATTTAGTTACTTTATGTAAATTGTTCTCGTAAATCAGAAATTTGGACAAAATTGCTAAGTTCGAGCGTTTATTATTTTCGACAGATTATGTATAATTTTATTATCTTCAGATTAGAAAAAAATGTAGTTGTTATAGAAATAAATTAACATACAGTAGCCAATCTTTCGCCTGGTATCGCGAAAATGAATTTCCCTGAAATCCGTATAATGCATCTGGAGGTCAAGTTTGTTGTTTTTACCGCGTTTCTTGATATTTCAATATAGTTATCGCCTACAATCAAAGCAAATGTAAATTATTATTACCGCATCATAAACTCCATTTAATATTAACATTCGCGCACATTTTAAGTGATAAAAAGCATTTAATTGTCCGAAGTAAATCTGAACTGTCACTGCTCCCGATTAGACCATCGCCATTTTATTTCGCTTCGTAAATAAAGGGATTATATTGAAGGATTGCTTTCAATAATGTGTTCGAACGGTACCAATAATTCTTTATTATATTATAAGCGCTTTTACTTAAAGAAAAGATTCGTCTGAGTGGGCGATAAAACTAAAGTCTGATATTTTGGCAATGTCTGATCGCCCATTAGAATTAGTTGTCCAACAATATGTCGGAAACAATTTCGGGTGTTGCGGAAATTGAGGACATAGAGTCTCACGTCTTTTATGAAGTATTGCGATTTATGTACACGAATGAATTTGAAAACTGAGACGATACCGTGGAGGAGGATTTGATTGTTGCTAATAAGTACGAGATTGATTATCTAAAATTAATTTGCGAGCGAATTCAGAAGAAAAAAGTGAATGAAGAGAACTGCAGAGATCTAGTTTTATTTGCTGACGCTCATAATGCTAATGAGTTGAAGAAGTTTTGCCTTTATTATATAATAATTATTCTTTGTATGCCAGGTCCATTCGTTACAGGTTTGTGGACATTTGTTTCATATCATCGATAATTTTTTTTGCAGATGCGTAATATAATATACCGGGCTTCTGGAGGTATGTAAGGGAGTCTGATTATACATTGGAGTGCTCCAAAGCATACGTTTTGAATTTTGTTCGAATGGAGGGCACCGCATCCCTCCCACCATTTTCTGTGGTTTGAAAAGATGTATAAAAGTGATTACATATTCCATTTCGGTGTTTACATGATGCTAAATTGTAGACTCATGCTAATAATAAAGCGACAACTGAAACACATTTTCTTTCGTTTCACTGCTAAAAGTTAATATAAAGCAGTTTTATTTGCTATTTGAAATGTCCGAGTACGCAATTTATAAAATTTTGATTGCCTAAAGTATTAATTTTTTTCAAATTAGGATCAAATCTATATTGTGCACATATTTTGTCATGAAAAAAGTTTACAAGATAATTACATTTTATGTATCTGACTTAAAGCGGCTAATTTTTTATTAACTTTCTTCAAAAATTATATTAAGAAAAAAATTTTATATTACCTATTAAAAACTAACTTTTAGCAGTGAAACGAAAGAAAATGTGTTTCAGTTGTCACTTTATTGGTATGCGTCTACAATTTAGATCATGTAAACATCGAAATGGAATATGTAATCACTTTTATACACCCTGTCAAACCACAGAAAATAGTGGGAGGGATGCGATGCCCTCCATTCGAAAAAAATTTTAAACGTATGCTTTTGAAGCACCCTAATGTATAATCAGACTCCCTTACACACCACCAGAAGCCCGGTATATTATGTTAACCATCTGCAAAAGAAATGATCGATGATATGAACCAAATGTCCACAGACCTGTAACGAATGGACCTGGCATAAAAAGAGTAATTATTATATAATAAAGGCAAAACTTTAGAGACAGGAAATGTCGAAGAAAGTGTTCAACACTTTAAACTCTTTCTAAGTCACATGCAAAGCGTCTCATTTCTCCCTATAATTTTTTTGCAGAGGAAAAATTAACATTTAATCCAGAGTAATTCAGATAATTCAGAGTAATTTACGTAATCACGTATTTCCTTGAAAATGTATTTTTTTCGATCGAAACTTATAATCCTGTTCGATACATATTCTTAATTTTGTTTAAAAGTTCAACTCTTTGGTAACTGCTTAAAGGCTGAAATACTTTGTAAAAATTTTGTATTCTGGTTCAAGAATCTTGATTTTAGTTAAAAATGGTTTAGTTGAAAATTTAATTCTTTTATTGAAAATTCTTTGCTTTAGTTTTAAATTAATTTTTTAACTAAAAGTTTAATTATTCCAGTTTTTATATAAATTCGTCTTCATTAATGTAAAATTTGGTTTCATTTTTTGATTGATGTAAAAAATTAAGATTCTTGTTAGGAAATTCATCTTTTTGTTAGAAAAATAATTTATTTTTATAAAAATTCACCTTTTCGGATAGAAAATTGATCTTCTTGCTTGGAAATTCGACTATTTGTTTGAAACTTCATGTATTTTAATAATATAAAATTTCGTGGTTTCTGTAGAAAATTAGCTTTCAACTATTTGGTTAAAAAATCATATTTTTGATTAAAAATTCGTGTTGTCCAGTAGGAAATTAATATTTTTGATGAACATTCCACGATTTGGTTAAAACTGAAACAATTTTGCTATAAAACTATCATTTTTAGTTAAAAAGTCAACTGTTTTGTTATAAATTCATCATTTTGGCTGAGGATTTAACTTTTTTGTTGAAAATTCTTTTTTTTTTTAATAAAAATTGGTTTAATTCTCCACAGAAAACCTAAATTTACAATTAAAAATGAATTTTCAAGAAAACAGTTGAATCCTCCGCCAAATTGATGAATTTCTAACAATACAGTTGACCTTTTAACTAAAAGGATATTTTGATAGCAAAATTGTTTGCTTTTTAACCAAATAGTGGAATGTTCATCAAAATATTAGTTTCCTACTACAAACACGAATTTTTAACGTTGTCTGAAACTTCAAATTCATTTTTTTGTAATAATGTTTTTTTTTTAACTCAAAATATAATATTTGGTTGAAATTTAATATTTTTTGGTCAAAAGTCAATCTCAATTCTTGACAAAAATTCATGTTTTCCTCTGAAAATTCTACTATCTAGTGATTTTCTATCGTAGTTTGTTTAGCATTAAACAAGTTTGTCAAAAAGTAACACTTTTCTCCGGTTTCCTCCCCGCTAAATATGAAAACACTTTCGATTTTTTTAGCTTTGGAATTTTGTGCCTTTACTCTTTGTATTTTTTTATTTGTAAATGTAATTACACTAAATTATTAATTCCCTCCCAAGAAATAGATGCAAGAAAAGTGGATTATCAAATTTAGATTTTATTTATTTGTAAAGAATTTTTTATTTTCGGAATGCTTAAAATTGCTTAATTACTTC
>NC_046661.1:111403353-111410062 GCF_010883055.1 Belonocnema kinseyi | reverse complement strand
ATTTTTTACCAGAGATACTTCTAAATAATTTAATTTATTTCAAATAACTTCAGATAATTCAAATGTATCAGTTACTTTAGATTCTTGAGATATAGCTTAAATGCTTTTTTTAAATTATTTAATTAAGATGATTTCTCTTTTTTTTTAAACTTGAACAATTTGGATAACAGCCCTGAATTATTTCAACCATTCTGAAACGTATATGAAAAATTCCGTTTCCCATGGAAGTCAGTAACAGTGTTTCGGTTCCGAATTCATGGATTCCAGTTTGGGCTAGTTTGATCTAGTTAATCATATCTTATAACTTAAAACATACAAGTATCTGTTGCATACATTGTTACTTGGAGAATTCTCTAAAACTTTCCATAGTCTGAGTGATCAGTTGTTAGTACCTGGTCCTCTGCAACTTCGGTTAATGAAGCACTTGATCCAAATTTGTTATTTAAATACATATTGAAAGTTTGTGTTGCTCCTGCTCATTTTAAGATTTCCAACCTTTAATATCATCTCTTTTTGGAATAAAGGAAGAAACCTTGCGACGTTTTACTACTTTAGGATTTAATTCATTTGGGTAAGATTTCTTCTCTTGTTATAATAATCTAAAATTTTACTGTTTCTTGTGAATTAACAAAGTAGTTATACCTTCAACCAAGTACTGGAATTGAGAACAAAAAAATTAATTCTCAACAAAAAATATAATAGTTGATATTTCAACCAAGAAAAGGTTTTAATTTTAAATAAAAGAACACTTGCTTTAAATCAAAAAAGATGAGATTTCTACAAAAACTTAAAATTTAGACTAAATATGTAGTTAAATTTTAAAACAAAATGTGCATTATCGACGAAGGAAATAAATTTTCTATCGAAAACATTCGAATTTTCAAGCGCACACATACATTTTTAACCGAATAATTGAATTTTCAACAAAAAGACGAATTTTCATCAATTTACATCAATTTTTAACTAAACATTTAAATTTTAGTTCCCTAAACAAGATAAAATTTTAACAAGAAATAGAATAATTAGACTTTAATTTTAAAAAATTAATTTTCAATAAAAAACGAATCAAGCGAAAGGAAAAATTTTAAACAAAACAGTTGCATTTTTAACCAAATGGTCGAATTATTAAACAAATATGATTAAACTTCAACCAAAAACAGTTGCATTATTAATAGTTGCATTTTCAAGCCAGAAATACAATTTTTTTAGATGTTAGTTAAATTTTTAATCCATAAGGACGAATTTTCTACCTCAAAAGACGAATATTCAACAATGTAGTTGACTCTTCGACCAAAATGATTTAATTTTAGCCTAACAGTTTAATTTTCAACCAAATAGTTACATTTTCATTAAAAACAATTTTTCTTTAACAAACAAAATTGATGGATTTTCCACTAACGTTATGAATCTTTATCCAGAAAAAAATTAATTTTTGTGAAAGTGATTAAACTTTCAACCAAAAAATATATTATCAACCTAAAAATAAAATTTTTCAAGAAAATACTTGATTCCTCAACCAAACCAAATTAGTTTTCAACCAAACGTTTAATTTTTAAACGAAAATATATTTTTAACCAAAAAAGATGAATTTTCAACAAAATAATATATGTTGATAGTATATATACTGTATAATATAACAGTTGGAGTTAAATTGTAGAATTTTCAAGCGAAAAGACGAGTTTTCATAAAAAAAGCAATTTCGACATTTTTAACTATAAAGGATGATTATTTAACAAAATTGGAGAATTTTCAAAAAAATAATTAGTTTTCGAACTAAATAATGTTTGGTTAAAAATTACTTTTCCAATTGAAAATTAATCCTTTCTAGTTAAAAAATCATGTATTTTATTCTAATTCAATTTGATTTGTATAAAGTTAACCTTCTTGGTTAAAAATTCAACAGTTTGGTTGAAAATTAATTTTGTTTTATAAAACTTAATCTTTTTGGTTTAAAATTCAACTATTCGTGTTGAAGATTTATCATATCAGTTGAAAATTCATCATTTTGGTTGAAAGTTTAACTAATTAGTATCATATTAACTTTTTTATTAAAAAATCGTATTTTCGAGTTGAAAATTCAACTCTTTTGTAGAGAACTCGTCTTTTTGGCTTCAAAATGTAATCATTTTGTTGAAAATTCCTTTTTTTTAGTAGAAAATTAATATGCTGGTTACAAAATTTAACTATTTGGTTAAAAATTCAGAAAATTCATCTTATTTGTTAAAAAATTCATCTTTTTGTTTAAGGATTCCACTGTTTTGTTAAAAATCAGTGTTATCGGTTTAATATAACTGGTTGGAAATTTTGTTGTTGTTGAGAATTAATTTTTTAAACGGCGATTCCATGTATGGTTCCAAAAATCGATTTTTTAGTTTGGAATATAGATTCGGCACCAGAAAACACAAAATAAAATATTGTTCTTGCTTATCAATTTCCATTCAAAACTACTATCGGCAAGAAAATTTTAGGCATTTGACTTTGAAGCTTAACAACTCAGCAAAAAGGTATGCTAGCGAAATAAGTAATTAGTTATTCGACTGAAAGCTGCATAAAAAGTAAGGAAATCAACCATATTCAAGAAGAATCAAGTTTAGAGTATTATCTCTTATACATGAGGCAATGGGAAAAGTTTAAAAAGATGCATGAATATCAAGAAAAAATTAATGAACAAATTGCAGTTAACAAATTTGGAAAATAATACGAATTGTTGCTTAAAACGCTTAAAATTATGAGAATGTACCACTGTACTATCTTTAGTTCTCATGAAGATAGCCAAGCGATTCAAACTGAAAACTGTTTTTTGTTGGAAAGTGAGTTTTAGAAACCAGCCGAGATGCCTTTTTTGGCTGCCGGTCAGATGAGGCGTCAATATCTGGACAATAGTTCAGAAACACGGTTCAAAGAAAGGCACCAGTGGTCTGCAGCAAAATAGGCACCCCTCTGTTTTCTTACACTTGCTTTCTAACTAGAGGAAATGTCTGCAAATATAGCGGTTTTCATACAAAAAAAAATCACATCTTTCCGGCGGGTTTTAAATAACTAGAAGTTCATACGCGCGCCTTGTGCGCGACCCGCTGCGTTACTTGCAATTATGTTATTTTTAAATGAAGTTTAATATGATACCGCGATATTCATTTTTGCTTTAATCACTTTTATTTGTGCACGGTTCCGCACGGCTACCCTCTCCAGATGCAGAATAAATTATTGCGCAACACTAAACATTTTTATGCAAGTATGGAAAAAACATCTAAAATGTTGGTGCGTAAAAATTCTCATAGAAATACATGGTAAATAATCTCGACTCGAGAAGAGTCCAAATGTTAAGCCATTTCGAGTGCCCCTAGCACTTAGATGGTCTATGACGTAAGACCGGGTAGTGTACTCGAATTTTGAAAAACCGCCTAAACACGGGAAGTGGTTTTCTGCAGTTTTCATCTCGTCTGGCCAAATGTTTAGGCAACTGAGAGTAATTCGAATAATTTCGTTTGTAGCCGCATTGTCGTCAAATTGTACTAAAATTCATACAGACTACTATGAAATTACTGGAAGAAATTAATAAAAGAAATAATTACTGAAACTCATGAAAATGAAAGTTTTTACCATCCTACAGTTTTAATTACATTTTTAATTCTTATTAAATATATAGTGCATACATTTTCTTATAAAATCTAATTGGTTAAAAATGTTCAAATGGTTCAAAATCTAAAAAACAATCAAGTTCTGAATTTGTTTATAAAATTTATTTTAATAATAAATAATTAGTGTAAATTTGCAAAGTGTCGTAGTAAAAAGTGATTGGAAATACATTCTTTGTTGATTCCGTGAAAAAATTAAGCCTATTCTTCAAAAACTGCCCAAACTCTTAATTTGCACATGAAAGTAGTTTAAATAATTTCTAAATTCTTTATGAAAGTTCTTTAAATAATTAATAATTCTTGCAAATTTAGCAAATAACGTGGGAAAGATTCATTGCAAAAATAATCTTAATTGACTTAGTAAAAAGATTGTGTTTATTAATTGAAAAATACCCTTACTCTCAATATGTTTATGAATATTTTTTAAATGAATAATTATTATAAATTTACAAGGTATGGTAGGAAATGATCATCGAAGGACATTCTTAGTTCATTTCGTAAACAAATTATATGTCTCACTTCAAAAATAGCCAAACTATAAATTTGTTCATAAACATTTTAAAAATAATTAATAATTGTAAATTTTCAAAGCATCAGAGAAAAAAATAATTGAAAAGATATTCTTTGTTAATTTTGTTAAAAAATAGAGCCTACTCGTAAAAAGAAAACCAAACTCTTAATTTTTTAATTGAAATTATTTTAATAATTAATAATTCTTGTACATTTACAAAGCAACATTGAAAAGAATCATCGAATGGACCTTCTTAGTTGATTTCAAAAACAAATTTACTCGTACGGTTAAGGTCAAACTCTTCATTTTTTAGTTAAAATTGTTTAAATAATTAATAGTTCTTGTAAATTTACAAAGCAACATAGAAAGGAGTCATCCGATAGACATTCTTAGTTGACTCCATAAAAAATTGACTCTTAAGATAAAGCCCAAACTTTTAATTTTTCAAATAAAATTCTTTAAATAATGAATAGTTGTTGTAAATTTTCAGAGTAACATAAAAAAAAGTTATTAAATAGACATTCCTATAACGCATACGTTTATCCTGCACTTGAGTGGAGCAAGAGCACTCCGATCGCTCCGTCTTACTTCTTCTTACTTCTTTCTTCTCACTCCGACCTGCGTCGGTGCAGATCGGAGTACACCAGTGCAGGATAACCAAATACGCTATTAGTTGAGTCCGCAAACACATTGACTCTCAAAAAAAGTGCACTTTCAATTTTGTAATTAAAATTGTTTTAATAATTAATACATCTTGTGAATTTATAAAGCAACATAGAAAAGAGTCATCCGATAGACAGTTTTACTTGACTTCGTAAAAAAATTAACTCGTAGCAAAAAGTCAAACTCTTATTTTTAAATTGAAATTCTTTAAATAAATAATAGTTCTTGTATATTTAAAAAAGCAACATAGAAAAGAGTCATCTGATAGACATTCTTAGTTGACTCCGTTAAAAAATTGAATCGTATGAAAACGGTTAAACTCTTGGTTCTAAATTGAAATTCTTTCAATAATTAACAGTTCTTGTAAATTTACAAAGCAACATAGAAAAGAGTCATCTGATAGACATTCTTACTTGACTTCGTAAAAAAATTAACTCGTAGCAAAAAGGTCAAACTCTTATTTTTTTATTGAAATTCTTTAAATAAATAATAGTTCTTGTAAATTTACACAGCAACATAAAAAAGAGTCATCTGATAGATATTCTTAATTGACTCCATAAAAAAGTGACTCGTAGAATAAAGGCCAAACTCTTAATTTTTTAATTAAAAATGTTTAAATAATTAATATTTCTTGTAAATTTGAAAATCAAGATAGAAAAGAGTCATTCGATAGACATTTTCAGTTCACTCCGTAAACAAATTCACTTGTAGAAAAAAGGTTAAACTCTTAATTTTACAATTGAAATTCTTTAAATAATTAATAGTTGTTATAAATTTGCAAAGCAACATAGAAAGAAGTTATTAGATAGACATTCTTAGTTGAGTCGGCAAACACATTGACTCTCAAAAATAGGGCACTTTCAATTTTGTAATTAAAATTGTTTAAATAATTAATACATCTCGTGAATTTGCAAAGCAACATAGAAAAGAGTGATCCAATAGGCATTCTTACTTGACTTCGTAAAAAAATTAACTCGTAGCAAAAAGGCCAAACTCTTATTTTTAAATTAAAATTCTTTAAATAAATAATAGTTCTTGTAAATTTACAAAGCAACATAGAAAAGAGTCATCTGATAGACATTCTCAGTTGACTCCGTTAAAAAATGGACTTCTATCAAAACGGTTAAACTCTTGCTTTTAAATTGAAATTGTTTAAATAATTAACAGTTCTTGTAAATTTACAAAGCAACATAGAAAAGAGTCATCCGATAAACATTCTTAGTTGACTCCATAAAAAAGTGACTCTTAGGATAAAGGCCAGACTTTAAATTTTTTAAGTAAAATTGTTTAAATAATTAATAGTCCCTGTAAGTTTGCGAAGCAATATAAAAAAGAGTCACCGGAGAGACATTCTTATTTGACTCAACAAACACACTGACTCTTAGAAAAAGGTCACTTTTAGTTTTTTAATTAAAATTGTTTGAATAACTAATAGTTAATGCAAATTTGCATAACAAAATAGAAAAGAGGCATCGGATAGCTACTCTTAGTTGACTCCGCTAACAAACTGGCTCGCTGAAAAAGGTCAGTTTTAGTTTTATAATTAAAATTGATGAAATAATTAATAGTTTATGTAAATTTGCAAATCAATATAGACATGAGTCATCGTATAGACATTCTTAGTTGACTTCGAAAACAAATTGACTCGTAGGATAAAGGCCAAACTTTTAATTTTGTAATTAAAATTGTTTAAATAATTTATAGCTCTTGTAAATTTGAAAAGCAGCCTAAAAAAGAGTCATTGTATAGACATTCTTAGTCGACTCCGTCAAAAGATTGACTCGTATCAAACCGGTTAAACTCTTACAGTCTGTCAAGTTAAAGCGTGGGTGGCTTTACTCGCAGTCGGTAAGGTGTATCGACATGATTTTGGTGTCAAAATATTAAGAAGAGCTCCCTC
>NC_046661.1:111378329-111403253 GCF_010883055.1 Belonocnema kinseyi | reverse complement strand
AAGCTCTGGAAGCATATTTTTCCAGTAGCAAATGTGTGCTACATCGAATGGGTCAACTCGAGCCTAACCTAGAAATAAATCTAACCTAGCCTAACCTAACCTTACCTAACCTAATCTCACGAAACACAATTAAACTGATTGTGTTGTCCCGTTGTGTTTGCGGTACCGTTTGAATCAGCTTGGGCTTACCCTGCAAAGAGGTCAAACCTATCCTAACCTAAAAAAACCTAACCTAACCTAACCAAACTTAACTTCACGTAACACAATTAAACTCATTGTGTTGTCCCGTTGTGTTTGCGGTACCGTTTCATTCAGCTTTGGCTTAACCTACATAGAGGTTTAACCTATCCTAACCTAACAAAACCTGACCTAACCGATTACGTTGGCAACCCTGTTCTTGCGTACTTTCATATTTTGACATTAATATCAGTAAATGTCTGTAGTTTCGTAACCGCTTGTTGCTAGCATTATTCGCCTGTGTCTGTAACCATAGCACCTCCACGTGGTGACGGTGGACAACGGATCCACATTGGCTGAGTTTTAAGTTTCTTCAAATGAGTAATGTGCGTCTAAATTTTTAACCACCTGTAGTATAATGAAATGAATTTTATTGTGTTACAATGGGAACACCTAAGTTAAGTGGTGTTGCGTTAAGCAAGATTTCGTTAGGTTCTGTTAAATTAGATTCATTTGTAGGTTAAGATCGAGTTAACCTATTAATATAGCACACATTTAAGACTGAGAACCGTACGCCTACATAGCTACACGTGTGGTTGAATTTCATTCGGCTAGGTTAGGTTAGGTCAGGTTTTGTTAGGTTAGGATAGGTTAAACCTCTATGTAGGTTAAGCCGAAGCTGAATGAAACGGTACCGCAAACACAACGGGACAACACAATGAGTTTAATTGTGTTACGTGAAGTTAGGTTAGGTCAGGTTTTTTTTAATGTTAGGATAGGTTTGACCTCTTTGCAGGTTAAGCCCAAGCTGATTCAAACGGTACCGCAAACACAACGGTACAACACAATCAGTTTAATTGTGTTTCGTGAGGTTAGGTTAGGTTCAATAAATTTCTGTTAATTCAGGTTAAGTGAGGTCAGGTTCTGTTGGGTAAAGTTATGTTAAATAAGTTGATATCAGGCAAGGGTTGATCTTTCACAGTTGTCGACATGTTTTTGAAGTGAAAATTTGCATCACTGGCATTATTTTGAAATTTATTTGCCTCAGTGCATGATTTTTCGTCATTTTTTGAGGTTGTGGCTCAACCATGACGTGATGGGTGATTTTTGATACCGAATTTGAATTCAGCGCCCCAAAATCCATGGGAATACGTGTGTCTTGTTACCAGATCCGCACACTTTTTTTTTGTGTGGCTGTGTAATTATTCGTTCTTGTAGATTTACAAAGCAACATAGAAAAGAGTCATTGGCTAGACATTCTTAGTCTTAATTTTTAAATTAATTTTGTTTAAATAATTAATATTTCTTGTAAATTTACAAAGCAACATAATAAATTAAACGTATTCTTGAAAAAATAGCCATTTATGAAAATTGTTGAAATAATTACAATGTTTGAAGATTAAATAAGTGTTTAAAAAAACAAATATGAGCTCCACTCGAATTCAGTACGATCGCGAGGAATGTTTACATCCATAATGTAAACACATCTCTTGAACATTCCTTGGCGCTTTAGAGCTAGCTTTAAATGAAACGCAAATCAAAATTGTACAATTCAAACTACATGCTCGACTTGTATTTCTAGAATTTACCGCTGCTAAACGGATCACTCGGGAAGCGCACTTCGGCGGAAATCCCTTGGCTTTATAAGGGTGCTTTCATGCCTCTGCACGCAGGCAGCCTACATGCAGAAAACCTATGAGTATGAGAGAGATAGATAATGGTCCATCTCTTTCACTCTTATGGGTTTTCTTCATGCAGACTGCCTGCTTGCAGAGACATGGAAGCACCCTAATACGCAGCTCTGTTCTTAACCTAAAAATAATTCTAGATCGCATTTCAGTGCGCATGTGTTGGCTTCATAAAAGATTCCCTTGATATCGATTCTGATTTCGATTCTAAAGAATAGGCGGCGCGCTTAAATCCAACCAATAGGTGAAGAGATAATGTGGCTTCAGACTTCGAGATTATATCGCAACCTCTTTTTTATGATAGGATTACAGAGCCTATCCATTACGGTTTAGAGTTTGAATCGCTTCAATATCTTCATTAGAACTGAAGATAGTACAGTTACACATTTTTGTAATTTTGAGCAATAATTTTTATTATTTCTCAAATTTATTAGCTGCAATTTGTTCAGAAATATTTTCTTCATATTCAAGAATTTAAAAAAATTTTCCATTATCTCTTGTATAAAAAATAATGCTCTAAACTTGATTCTTCTTAAATGTTCCCGAAATTTCTGACTTTTCCCCCCTAAGCAACACGTAACATTTTTCAGATCCCTCCCTCCTTCAAAAGCTCTGACGTAATTTATTTCCCCCCTGCTCCAACCTAAAAGACTTCCTGAATCTAAATGTAGCACCCAGTTATTTTGTTTTTATTAGGTTGGTATCAATGGATTTAAACAAATACGTGACGCCTGCGCTTTGGTAATGTTGACATTTGCTTTCTCTCTAACCCCTTCTTAACATTTCTTTACAATATGTTCAACATTTCCAGCACAGATTTTTCATGGTACATTCCGTGGGCACCTTCGGAACGTTCCAGGCACGTTTCTGGGACGTTCCAGCTACGTTCCAGGGACGTTCCAGGGACGTGTATAATATCAGTATTTGGGAAAGTTCTACTACAACGTTCAAACTGGCACCTAAAGGAAACTTACCCAGGGTGTCTTGCGGACCGGGAAACCGGGAAAACCCCGGAAATTTTATTTGGCCGTGAAAAAAAAACCGGGAAAATGCCGGGAATTTTATTTGTGACCGGGAGTTTTTTTTGTATTTTATCAAAAAAAACTACTTTCAGTACCTTCTTTTACCTCTTTTAATTCAATTTCTACTTTATCTAAAGTGACATAAATCCTTCCTATGCTTATCCTATTTGCCGATTTTTGCCACCAGTTGTAAACGTCGCATTGTTTCTGGAATGAAGGAAGATAAAATAAAGTTAGAGTACAAAGAGCTGTGTAAGAAGCCTCAAGCAATGGATGCTCTAAAAAGTTATGACCGACACACTCTCGATTAGATCACTTTTGCACAGACGCTATTTCTGCTTCGGTAAAAACATATGAGAACCTAACAAAATTTCTAAGTATGATACTCATTCTGTCCCATGGAGATGCAGCACTCAAACGAGGATTTTCAATCAATGAATATTGTTTAGTCGAAAATCACAGAGAGGACAGTCTGATTGCAGCACGTATCGTATATGATACCTTCAAATTTTTTGGAGGTGTAAAATCGGTTCCAATAACAAATAGTTTGCTTAAATCTGCCCATAATGCACGTTCCATTTATGTTCTTCGAAAAACGATAAACTGGCTAGACTAGCTGCAAATAAAAAAGATTTAGAGGAAAAACAAGCAAAGAAGATGAAAGCAGAAGAGGCGAAAGAGCTTGAACATATAAAAAAATTCTAAAAGAAACTGCCGACAAGGCAGAAGATTTACACGACAAAATCAATGTACTGAAAGGACGTCGCACAGTGGGAGGAAATGCACTTTTTTCGTTCAAAAATGTCCAGAGCCTTTAATTTTGGTCTGATTTTTATTTTTTTTTTTAAATTAAAGTTTATTAAATTCTGAAGAGCTTGATGCTCTGAATTTTGTCTCTTCTACTTGTTTATTAATAATTTTTTCACTCAATGTATGGAAAAACTGACATTTTTTACATAACAATTTTTTGCGCTTTAATAACTGATTAGGTAAACTTTATATTGTCTTGAATGAATGTTTAGGGACTTACATAATACAAACAATTTGCTTATTAGTCCATTTATTTGTTATAAACAAATGTTATCAACAAATTAGCAAATAGTCTTATTATCGGTAAAAAAAATTTCTGTTCACTAAAAGTGCTTCATATCAATGTAGAAATGATATTATAATTACAAGAATAATTAAAAAGTTTATAATAATCATTGTTATAAACAATTCTTATGGCAAAATATTAAAATTTCAGATTTTTTCAAATTATAATTTCCTTCAATCGTCAGAACGACTTCAGGTATTTCTTAAAATAATAAATATTTAATAATATTTGATGCAATATAACAATTTAAATTTTTATAAACAAATCCAAAATTTTGGCCCTTTCGCATAGTTTTTTTTTTGTTTTTGCACTGGAAATGTTTTAAGCCATTGGATAAATGACTGCTAGTCACAAAAATATTAGAAAAGTTAACAATAACAATTGTTATAAATAATTCTCATGAGAAAATATTCAAATTTAAGGTTTTATCAAATTTTAATTTTCTTTAATCGCTAGAATGACTACTGATATTCCTGAAAAATGTATCTTTTATAATCTTTAGTAAAACATAACAACTCAAATCTTTATGAGCAATTTAGATAAACAAATTCGAAACGTTGGCAGTTTCACTTAGAAAAAGTCGGGGTTTCAATCGCAATAGATTGAGAATGAATCATAACACTACATGCTATTACTCACTCAATATAAAATCTTTTGACAATAACCCACTGACTTGATAGGCAAATCCCTAAGTTGTCAGAGATTTATATCAGAAAACGGGATTGGCAATGAATGCAGAAAAACAAGTATATTTTCATAAATTTCAGAATTTTGAAATATTTCTTCTTTCGTAACTGATACATGGATTAGAACTCACTAACTGTTTGTGTGTTAAATCAGTGTTAGTAGCAATGCACATATCTCTGAAAGGGAATATTAAAACAAGTGAAAGTTATTAAAACAAAAGATAACTCTGAATACCATGGCTACGGAAAAGAATTCTATTTCTTAATTATTCATTTGAAAGAACCAAATTTTTTTCTACGTGAAACTGACAAAGTTTGTAATTTGTTTATCTAAATTGTTAATAAATATTTAAGTTATTATATTCTACTAAATATTATAAAAGATACATTTTTCAGTAATACCAGTAGCCATTCTAGCGATTAAAGAAAATTAAAATTTGATAAAACCTTTCATTTGAATATTTTATCACGAGAATTATTAATAACAATTGTTATTGTTAACTTTTCTAATATTTTTGTGACTAGCAGTCATTCATCCAATATCTTAAAACATTTCCAGTGCGAAAACAAAAAAATTTCTATGCGAAAGGGCCGAAATTTTTAATTTGTTTATAAAAATTTAAATTTTTATATTGTATCAAATATTATTAAATATTTATTATTTTAAGAAATACCTGAAGTCGTTCTGGCGATTGAAGGAAATTATAATTTGAAAACATCTGAAATTTTAATATTTTACCATAGAATTGTTTATGACAATGGTTATTATAACCTTTTAAATTATTCTTGTAATTATATATCATTTCTACATTAATATGAAGCACTTTTATCAAACAGAATATTTTTTTACCGATAATAAGACTATTTGATAATTTGTTCATAAAATTTGTTCATAACATATAAATGGACTAATGAGCAAATTATTTGTATTCTATGAGTCCCTAAACATTCGTTTAAGACAATATAAAGTTTATCTAATCAGTTATTAAAGCGTGCAAAATTGTTATGCAAAAAATTTCAGTTTTTCTATATTTTGAGTGAAAAAATTATTAATAAACAAGTAGAAGAGACAAAAGTCCAAAGCGTCAAGCTCTTCAGAATTTAATGAACTTTACTTAAAAAAAAATCGGACCAAAATTGAAGGCTCTAGATATTTTTGAACGAAAAATGTGCATCGGCGTACGGCATAATTCTTAATTGATTTTTGATTATATAATATATATGCGCATATCAGTATATTATACTTATATTTTATTATTTCATTTTTCAAATTTTAATAAAATTTAGGCAACTACTTGTGATTCTAACTACATCTATTAAGAAAAATTTATTTTACGTGTTATGAAAGTTTTAGAATATTTACTTTTGATTAATAGTTATCACTTCAATCTGTGTTTAAAAATAAGTTTAGCACGTGTAAATAAATAATTTTTTTCTTTAAATCATACAGTTTTTCTAAGTATATCATGTTGAAATTCCTTTTTCTATGCATACGTTGACTTTCAAAAATCACAAAAAGACATCTATAAGTTGGTCGAGGGAAACAAATTTGACCGTGGAAACCCGAGAATTTCAAATTGCCTGATCACTAGACACCCTGTTTCCATAATTGTTATTTTTAACAACAAATATCTCATAAACCGTACGAGATAAGTACAAATATATGTCATTTTTTAGTACCGCATATACTACACTATACTATTATATCGATATTATAAACTGACATCGATATGGAATTATCTCTTACGGTTTAAGCGATATTTATTGATATTCATAATAATAATAATAATAATAATAATAATAATAATAATAATAATAATAATAATAATAACGGTACCCAGCGGGCACAAAATTTAAAGGCATTTTTAGAGCGTCCTGAAGAAGTAATTAACTTTTGCGAATTCTTAGAAGAAGGATAAAGTACCTCAAATGCATGGGTTACATGAGACCAGAAGAATTATGCGCGCATTGCGCAACCATTTGAAAACAGGCGATGAACGAGTCCCCAGCAACGAGACCGCTCTCGATGCGAGGAAACGAACAGATGAGCACTCTGCGCTCATGCCGGTCACAAAAGATGGTTTTGACAGGACTCCTGTCTATCAGCTCCGATTTCGTGACAGGTCGTGGTTTAGGTGCCAGCCTAATTGTCCATTTGATTGTCTAGGGTCTGTCCAGCAGGAGCCAAATATGTTATCAACGAAGGAAAATAATTTCTTGAAATTTATCTGAAGAAAACAAATCTCACACAATTAAATAACATAAATTATGTAAAGCGTAGGGAAGTTGATTATTTTTTAACCCGTTTTAAATACGGGAGTTTAATAATCAATTCCTTGCAGCGCCTACGTAATAATGACATTATCATTATGTTTCTAGTGAGCAGCGAAGCATATAAAATAAAAATCAGACGATTATAAAGAATTTAAAGAAAATTACTTTTATTTGACTCGTCTTAAATATGGGGACTCAAAAATCTTTTCCTTGCTAAGTCTAAACGAAAGATGCGACGCTCATGGTTAATATTTAGAAGTAAGCATAACTAGCTTTAAAAAAAAGTAAATTTACATCTTACAGCAGAATAAATTCATTATCATCAAGCCAAACTGCTCGTTTCAAATATACAAAATAGGAAGCGATCACAGGATATTGAGAAGCTACAATTTATTCTAGAAACACGCGTAGACATAAACGAAGGGCCGAAAAATGCTCAAACTCCTTGGCTAAAAAACTATCCAGTGGGCAAAAAAATGAAGGATGTCCTAGAGACGTCTTTGCGAAATCCCTAAGACGTCTTTTATAACATGTCTTTTGGTCATCCTAGGGATGCTCTTAAAACGTCTAATGTCAATAAAAAAGATGTCCCGAGAACGTCCATGTCTTTAAGACGTCTTTGGGTCATCTTTAGGACATTGGACGTCTCAGAGACGTTGCTTGGCCTGGCATAGGACGTCCTAGGAATGTCACAAGGGCATTCTTGGGAATTTCTTTGTTTTGTGCCCACTAGGTAACCAGTTCCAAAATTTTCTAGTAAGAAAGGCGAACGTCCCATGAGATCCCATGAGGCGAGCGTCCTATGAGTTTGTGAGGTATCCTGTTTATAAGGTAGGGCTGCAGAATCGGGAATATAATCCGGGAAGATACAATTTAGGATCCGCAATATTTCCGAAAAAAGCTAATTAAAAAACTTTTGAAAGATGATAGCAGATTCGAGATCGGAACCGATTTGCATTACGGTCATTATTTGCCAGGGAAATTTTCAAGGTCACAATATGCAACCATTAATGATATAGACCATTAATGATATAGACATCGCCAAACTTTGTGCCCACTAAGAAAATGTTTATTGAGACACTTTACTAAATAAATCCAAATTGCATTAATAATGAGAAACACAAATACCAAAGAGGAATTAACTAAGTTCTTAGAAGCATTGGAACATGCAGGCCCGGTAAATTATTCCGAGCATTATTCACCGCGTCAAAAATCAACGTACAATCAAAACCATTATAACGGACACCAAAATTTCCGTGAATAGGATAGAAATAATGTTAGGGGTACTAATGAATATCCAAATTAGGGTCATCCGCGAGAATATCACAATCAGAGAAATTACGAGTACAATCAGCGAAGGTCAAATTTCGAAAATCATGAGCCACAGCAAACAATCTGGGGCCAAATAAATCAAAATCAATCTAATCGCAATTTTAGCCGCGATAATGATTTGCGGAATCGTTACGATAATATAAATCAAAGCTATTATAATCGGGAACGACATGCTGATAGAAACCGATAGGTTTGAAAATCGATAGAAGCCTGGTTCTTACCACAACGCGAATCACGAGCATCAAGGTTACAGTTAAGAAAATCATCAACATCTAACTATAGATAATCGAGATTTAAATTATGATGCGTTCGCTGATCGAACTAGCAATTATCAATTAACGTAACCAAGGAAATTAAGTATGAAAATAAATCAAATTTCGTGAGTTATTCTAGATGAATAAAAAATTCGTACCATTAATAGGAATAAAAATAGAATATATGGTTCTAGGAAGTATATTTTCAAAAATTTAAATTTTATTATACCCACGCCGCACTCAAAGTAAACTCGATTGCAATTCTGTACACCATAGATTTTATAAGAAAAATTGAAAAACTCTACTCGTTAAGAGAATCAAAGAGCAAATTAACAATATACAAAATCGGTAAATTTATCTTCTATAAGCGTAGGTTATAGAAGTGATAAGGGGTTCTAAGTGCAACAATGATCATTACTTTCTGATCTCAAAATAAACTTAAGTAAGGGATGGAGAAGAAAGAGAATAAAAAAGACGGAAAAACGTGAGTTAAGATTGAAAACTTATAGAAACCGGAAGTTCGAATAGATTTTCAGAATAAGATAAGCGAACGCATAGATAAGGGAACTTGGGAGGCGCTTATAAGTAATAAAGATATCAAGGGTGGATGGAGTATCTTGCGGGATAGCATTATTAATGGCCCTGGAAATCGATTGTAAATCGCAAAACTTGGATGCAGACCAAACAGTGAAGCCATTTATTTTCTATTTTTTGTATAAATGATTCAAAGGGTATAAAGACTCGGCGTATAGGCCACTTTTTTCGAAGAAAATTCTATTTTTCATCTAAAAATTAAAAGAAAAAAATTTTCCTTGATAGGATCGTTGTAGTAATATGTTCTACTATATTTAGCGAAGCAGGGAGCAGCAGATCGGACAGTTTTCGAGCTTGTGATATATATTTGATTTATTTGGAGCGAGTTCGTCATTATTCGGCTTCGGTTGCTAATTATCGTGAACGCATACAGTGTTACCAGATTATCACCAAACAAAGTCACGAGTAGAGGACGCAGGAGTATTTTATAAAGCGCAAAAGTTTAGAAGTATAATTTAAAGATGATAAAGAGAGCGAAATTGATGTCATAAAAAAGATTCGTAAATAACGTTTTCGAACATTAATTATAAATTAAAAAATACAAATGTATTCATAACAAAATTTAACATTCTTACAAAGTCAACAAAATACTTTGAGAGAATGTGAATAGTTGTCATGAGATTTATATACTTTTGAGATCATGATCTTTTTCCTAGTTCTTTGAATACTTTTTGAGCCACTTACCCTCCTTTCCTATATCTGCTTGAAAAAATCTATTTTACCTATCTATTTACTACAGAAATAATAAAGAAAGTAGGTATAGACCAAAAGTAGCCAATTTAATTTCAAAAGCAGCCCAAATGGCGATTAATCGCCGCGGTAGGATTTAAGTCGCCAAACAGTAGATCGAAGTAACCCAATCGGCGATTAGTAGCACATTCTGGCATCCCTGAACGCGTTCCGCGAGTCCCGGACGACTCAGTCGTGTATCATGAAGCAATGAGTAGCGTAGATCCCACCACACACTGCTCTATTGATACTGGTGCAGGATAAACGACTGGTTACTCTCGATAAATAGTGTATGCAATTTTTTATCTATAAACGAGCCAGTCGTATATAAAAAAGCACTCAGTGATTTAGGATTTTTTCTCCCTGTAAAAGCGACTGAAGAAAAAGTCTAAGACACATGGAGAGACGTTTAGTAGATCCGCTCACCTAACACGTATAATTGTCGTACCAGTCACACAGTAAACAGCATCACCTGTGTTTAGTAGAACGGCTCAACTTATTCGGGAGAACCATTACCCTGAACAAGCCGAACCATTTGATCAACAGTATATTCGAGCCTTTCTTCACATAAGGCGCTTGCGGCAGAGTTCCTCGCTTGCGCAGTCTAGGAAAATATAGCAGCCATATTTCGAAGCGGCTGATCCGCGCAAATACGGGGTAACCAGTATCCCGAACCTGGAGCAGAAGCCACACCAAACCGACACTCAGAGAGTGGGGACAAACTCCGGAATCCAGTCCTCCACTTACAGCTCCATTTTTTCGCTCTGCGTTCAGCGAGTCAGATGAGCTTTTGAGTCGAAATGACACAGAACGGAAAGATGTATCAAATGTTGTGGGGCTGAATTTGTTGGGCCGTCCGCACACGTCGAAATAGGGTTTCACACCTCACTTTGTAGCTTAATAAAAATTTCAAGTTTGTAGATAAAAATGTTATTATTTTATAATATGAAAGAGCGATTTTTAAACATTCAATTGCATTAAAAATCTCAAAATAGGTTTTTGGTAACTCTAAGGTTTCCTTTCTCGCGACACGTCACATTTGCAAGCTCTCGGTATAAATGGATAGATTATAAAAACATGCAAAATATCTATAATATCTGACACATAGGTTCTTTCTAAAAATACCAAATTTCTTCGCCATGTTTTAAATTTTTGTTTTTCAATCATATATTTAAGTATAATATTTAATTTCGCATCTTCTTTTCTTCATGAAAATACATATATTCCGGGTATTTGTTGAAATAGATATGAAATACTATTTTTCCTCCAAACCAAAATTTTATGTTTTTTGGCCAAAACTCGCGCCCAGTTACTCTATTTTGGGAGTATCGTTATAAATTTACAAGTTCAAAGTTAAAAGTTAAGCTAAATATTAGCGATTTATGATCGTTTTCCAGGGCCCTTAAAAGTGTGCTCGAATTCAGAAATCAGAATGGAAGAGAACAAAATACAAACCGACTTTGAAAGAAGCAAGAAATTTCTTTATAAATATATGAAGGGAAGCAACAATACAGAGTTTGTCAACGCAACTGCTATGTAGAACCCGATGCGATAGAAAACTCAAGTTAGAAAGTCTGTGGCACTGAGGTTAGGGATATAATTAGAAACTTAAAAATCGGTGCGGCTGCTCGTGTAGACAGTAAAAACGTTGAAATGCTGAACCTTTAGCGGACGGGGGTGGTCGAAATATCGACCACCCAATGCACACTAACTATTTGATGTTTTCCGGCAAAATTTGGTGCGTTAAATAAGGGAAAATAGTGAGAAATACCCTGGAGAATTTTGACCTTAATAATCGTCACTCCAAGGTCAAAAAAAATTTTTTTTGGACTAAAAACTCGGTTTATACATTTATCTAGATGCGCTCACTACGAAAATATTCGTTAGCGCACATATCATATCCATGAACACTTCCTCACAAAATGTCTTGAAAATTTAATCAGGAGAACTTTTATCATCTAATCAAGCATTAGGCTGCACACCATGATTTTCATCAATGAAGGGATGTATGGTAGGATTGAAATAACATAGCAACAAATAAATAAATGTATCACTTCACCTTGAAATCTCGATTTTCAAGGTCACGTCTGCCTTCAGGATTTTTTGCACTATTTTTTTCTTACTCAGCGCCTCAAAAAACATGAGTATGCCAACCATAACGCTAAGATATAAAAAATGACCTTGAGATGGTGATTTTCAAGGTCAAGGGTACCTTCAGGATTTCTTTCAACTCAATTTGATCGGAAATTTTCCCGTCCTCTAAAGGTTATATATGGTGGCGAGTACATACTACACAGGATATGCGAAGTGATAAATTTATATATAGAAATCGGAGACGTATTACACAATTAGAAAACAGCGAATATCATACCAACATACGAAGGAAAGCGAGATAAAAGGAACTGCAGTAATTATAGAAGAAAATGTATTGGCAGTCCAAAGCGGAGTTATTTTAGAAAAATCATGTATAGATAAAATATTTAGCTTAAGGTAGGTCAGGGAAAAAGTTTGAGAGTAGTAACAAAAATTTTCTGTGCATTTGTTGACCTAGAAAAAGCTTTTGACAAGGTAGGCAGAAGTAAGCTTTGGGAAGTCCTGAAAGAGCATGGAGTCAATGCATGGCTTCTGCAGGCAATAAAACAATATATACGGGTAGCGAAGCGAGTGTAAGGTTTAATGGAAAACTAAGTGACTGGTTCGATTTGATGCAAGGTGTTAGACTAGGGTGCGTGAAATGTGGGGAAAGCACCCAGGAAGACCTCCGGACTTTTTCTACAACATGGAACAACTCGAGATACAAGGAATAGATAGGTTCTTTCCGTACTACGGATATTTGGCCGGGAAAGATTATCATCGAGATTCGAGTTTAAAGGCAAATTCGAAAGACATTGCCATACTCCTGGCTCAATTAATACTTGTAAGAGAAGAAAATGGGGATAGCCTCAAATTATACCCAAAGAAACGAAGTCGAATTTATCCTACTAGAAATGGAAATAGTCGAGTAATACAAAAGAAGATAAAATTTTAATTAGTTATAAGTGAAATGACTATAAGGAACAAAATAGGGCAAAATAATAAGAATAATAAATTATAAATAAATAATAAAAATAATAAATTGACTTTCGATCAAACAGGATCGCGTTAAAGTAATTTTAAAGTAGGAATATCAAGGATCGGTTTTAAACGGGGGGAAATATAGAGTGTTAATTAAGCAATGGCATGCCCAAAATAGGTCACTCAAAGTATCTCATTGAGAGGCACCTTTCAATTTTTTTAGTAACCTTTTTATTTTTTATGCAAAAAAATTGAATAAACACACATCATAAGGAACATAGAAACAAAACATAACTTTTATTAGTATATTCAAATAAAGAAAACAAAAGTAGCTTAAGACCAACGACACTGTTTTTTTGTTTGTTTTTTAGAAAACGGAAAATCTAGAAAAAATGGACCCGCCACCTGTGAAGAAAATTCTTAACATGAAAAGCAAGGAAGATAGCATATCGAAAACTTTCACCGACATACACCCTATCATTCAAGGGACAGGTACCCTAAAAAAACAACAGATAATGCACACACCTAAATTTGGGTTGGGAAAAAGACAAGGATATACATTGAAACACAGAGGGAAGTTACCTACTATAATAAACATGGAGTCAAAAAACTTAAAAAAAGAACAAATAGAAGAAATAAAAAAACAAACCGATATTCGTCACGAAAAGTGGGTACAAGACACCTTACAAGAAATGAGAAGTAACATCAAAGAAATGAGTGACCAACTTAAAGCAGCAAAGAAACGCAGAAACCTTTCTAAATCAAAAAGAAACATTAAGAAAAATATCAACTCAAGAGAAAATACGCAGACCGGAAAAGAAACATCGAACGAGGATGATAAACTCTTATTGGGTAGAAAAATAGGGGGGCACTTTTTTCCATTTATCTTTGGAAGCAAATTAAACAACAATTGCAACGTAAACGGAAACGAAGTTCAAAAACAATACTGAAAAAAAGTGCGACTTTAATATGAACCCTTCTATCTGGAATTTTATATTACATCTTTTATTTTTTCTTAAGATAATTGAACTTGCCAGAAATGTAAAAATGTGAAGAAGCAATCACTCAGGCAAATACATCCAAACTTATAAACAAATAGACAAACAGCATTTTCAAAAAGAAAATTTTCTCCATCCAATAAACTAACGAATCAAATTTCCAATCGAAATCTTTCGTTTAGGGAGTATAGATAACCCACGCAAATTTAAACAGAACTTCAAAACATTAAAAAGACACCGAAAGTCCATCACTCTCTCGTTTACAAAATAATAAAGCAATTAAAATGTTCCGTTTCCAAAATGTCCCACCCATAATAACTACTAATGATAATGACTAATAATAATAAGTACTAATAAAATAATCACTATAACAATAATAATCTGTCCTCCCCTTCCAATTTTTTAAAACGAAATGTTTCAGCCAAATTTTCAAAACATTCTTTCGTCGAGGAGGCACTGAAACGGTTCAGTGTAATTCCATTTATAGTATATATAAAATTGAGCGACTTCGTGACAGGTCGTGGATTAGGTGCGAGACTAAGACAGCCATACAAAAAAAAGAACAGTATCTTGATCTGGGAACGAGACATATATAATCCTATGCATATTGATGCATTTTCGGGGTCACTGAATCTAATCACACTACCCTACTGAAAAACAAGAAGTCAAAAACGGCATCAAAATCGATGTCAAGAACGACGTGAATAACGAATTCAAAAAATATGTCGAGAAGGGAGTTGAAAGCGTCGTCAAAAACGATGTTAAAAACGACTTCAAGTTTTGGGATCTGAAATTATGTCGTTTAGCACGTCGTTTTTGACGTCATTTTCTATGTATTTTTTAGATAACAAATTTTTTAAATTAGTTTTCACTCAGAGAAAAAGTTGTCTTGAAACAAAATCATCGTCATCCTCTTCCCCGTTTTGTTTCGAACCACGTGAAAATCGTTTTTAGATAAACGGAATTGTTTGACTGCAAGATTAGATGAAGTTTGTCGCAGAAAGATAATTTTTGCTGCGAAAAGATTCTTTTTGTGACAAATGAAAATTCTGTCAACCTTAAATGTTAGAGAAACTTCTATTTGTGTCAACAACCGTTAATACCACCATGTAAGGCACAGGTAAGAAGTGTTTTATGATGCAGGGATTAGCAACCCCATTATCGATGTCTGTTCAGGGTAAGAAAGCGGGCACTCCGACGTCGTCATTCAGCAATTAAAAGAAAATTAAAATTAGTAAAGTTTAAGAAAATTATTGTCAAAGAAAAAACTTTGAAAATCCCCTTTCGCTTTTGTGTGCTCACATCAGGTCCCCAAGCCACCATGCATCTCACGTGTCAAAGTTATTAATTAAAACGTACCGTCTTAGTCACTACTGCGGTCCCATATTAGCCTCAACGCAGGCGAAATCCTCATCAGTAATGATGTTGTGTTATAAGTATACAGTAAAACCCTAAGATATTCGCAATTTTGGGACTGACCATGAACCTGACCATATCTAGAGGAACCGAAAATAGTCTAACTCTGAACGTAAGGAGGCTTTGTTTTGCCACGCCTAAGCGAGCTGCACACACCCCTCGCAGGTCCTAACACAAAAATTTGCAGAATAGCACCAATTATTGGAATTACTATCTCCGGGCGCACTATGTCTGAGTTTGACTGTACTTATTTCTCGTTTGTTTAAGGTTGTTTTCGCAATCCAAAAATCATCCAAAATGTTCGAAAATATAAGTATCATAAAATGAAAGAATGGGTAAGTGCCACATTTCCGTTTTAGTGCCTTTACATGCACTTGATTCGCTGACTTGAAAAGAGAGATCACGTTTAATCCCCCAGCAGCAGAACACGCTTCCCATTTTTCGCGTCTCTATAAAAAAAACAGTACATCCATGGAGGAGAGCCGCCTCCGTGGCTCGGGCAATATTTTCGGAACTAATATTAAATATTGTCCTCACTACGAAAACACGGTGCTCTCCTTCTTGCTTGCTAAATAATATACTATTGAATGCCAACTATAAATATTATATTTTCGATTCTAACTTCGCCAAAAATGACCTACTTCGAATGCCAAGTCGCATCCCTTAATAAATCTTGCTGCCAGTATGGGAATTTTGAGCATGTAACGTGGAGCAAAGACGCCAGCCTTAGGGCCGAAAATGAGTTTAAGAGAAAAAGCGGATCAAAGTGAAAGAAAGACGTACATGTGGCAAAGGGGCTCGCTTACTAACGCTGTTAAGCGGTCCGTATCTGTGTGAAGGCTTGAGATATATGAATGAGAACAAGGGCTGACTGCGGCCAACTGGGTCAAAAATGATCTATAGCAATGAATAATAATCGTATTATCTGTTATTTTAATGTTTTATTACTACTTATACAACAAAATAAAAAAACTGCCTGAAAAAATTGTCAGATCAAGCGCATCGAATGGTGATCAACCGAGCCAAACGCATTAGAGATTCGAGGTATCACACAGACGCAACGCGTGAGAGTGTTAGTGCAAGAGTCGAGCGCGGTTTTGTTCGTGGAGCATGTAATGAATAACGCTATCGTTATCCCTACCCCATTAATCGAGTATCTAAGACTGTGTCTCATTCATATAACGAAAGACGGAAGACGCTATCGTTATGATAACGCTATCACTGCGATAGCGTATCCTATCTATCTAGTATATAAAGCGGCCGCCCGTTCATGCGAGTTAGTCGTATTCTTAGTCTAAACTTGTACCCTTGTGCCATTGATAAAATAAATTTAGTCGTACCGAGTGAATGGGTGTGTCATATTTAAAAAATACTTCTTTGCCTCTTTTCGGCATCACAAGCAATGGGAATTTTTTATTTTATAGGCGAAATCTGCATTATTCAGTATCAATAAAAACCGAAAAATCGAATTTTCGCTCCCAGTGCTAGTTTCTTTGTTCCACGTCACACATATTGGAGAGAATTTTCAAATGGGCGTTATAGGGAAAAGCAAATATCAACATTTCCAAAGCGCAGGCGTCACGTATTTGTTTAAACTTATTGAGACCAACCTAAATTTAAAATCAAAATTTACAAAATAACTGGTGCTGATAACTGCGTGCTGGATTCAGCTTCATAAATACTTAACGTAATTTATGCACGGCCCCTTACTGTAAAACATTAGGTCAAAATATTATAAAGTATTAATTTTCAGAAAGAGAATCCTGCGAAATTTTCCGAAGAAGATATGAAAACAAAGGATTACTAGGAGTGCGACTGAATTGTGTGAAACTGTGGTTGTAGGAAAAAAATCTGGTGAACGTTGAACACCACAAGCCTTAGGGACGAGCAATGAAATAGGCGTGAAAATTATTAGAGGCACAAAAAAGGAGAGTTAAACTGCTAATCAAGAAAAGTCAAGATAAAATCAGAACAGAATAAGAGAAGAAAATGCAAAACGACTTTGAAAGAAGCAACGAACTGCTTTATAAGGAAATCAAGGAAAGTAAAAGTACAGAGTTTGGCAGCATGAGAAAGACGAAAGGTGAAATGCTATATGACAAAGACGGGATACTAGACGATTGGAGAGACTCTTCTGGAAAATTATTGAGAAATGAATCTATAGAGCGCCACAACTGCGACATAGAACACGATGCGTTAGAAAACTCAATTAAGAAATTCTTTGTCTCTAAGGTTAGGATTATAATTAATTACTTAAATAATGGTAAGGCTGCTGATGTAGAGATTATAAACGCTGCAATCCTTAAATACGGTGGAGTGCTCAAAGCTTACAGACTGTGCGAATTGATTTTATGTATAGAGATGGCAGAATTCCCAGACAATTGGAAAAAAGCGATTATCATACCAATATACAAATGGAAGCAAGATAAAAGCAACTGCAATAATTGCAGAGATACCAGCTTATTGATAACCACCAGTAAAATATACTTAAAAATACTTATTCGTAGGGTAATGAAAATAGCAGAAGGAAATATATGAAATATCCAAGGTGGATCGATACTAGGAACATTATGTGCGGATCATATATTTAACTTGAGAGAGATCACAGAAAAAAGTTTGAGGGTACAAAAATTTATCATAATCATGAGCAAGTGTCTAAGAATGGCCCTCTTTGACGAAGAAGGTGTGGATCTCGAAACAGTAAGGAATACATTATGAAGAGCGTGAACCTCAAAAGTGACGTAAATAAAACAAAGATTATGGTGACCTAAACAAAAAGTAAAAAGCAATATGAAACACTGCCTTAAGTGAGCAAGACATGGATTTTTTAAGAAAAGAAGAATATTATATCATAACTAATCATTGTATACAAGGATTTTTCTACATGCCTTAGTAGGAATTTGGTCATTATTATCCACATTTCATTTTGGAGATACTTAATACATTTCCGGTGGCTTGTGAAGGAGATGATTAAATCTTTGGAGTAATGTGTGGAAAATAATATTTCCGGAAAGAGATTTCGCTTTTTATATTGTGAATTCTAAAAGCTCATACTAATAAAGTGATAAATAAAACATATTTCTTTTGTTTCATTTATAAAAAAATAATTTTTCCCAAATAATATGCAAGATATTTTATGTTATGAAAATTTTGTAAAAATCTTAATGAAATTGAAGACTCTATGAATTACTCTGATCAAATGTACGTATTTTTACATTCTCATCCTAATGAGGAGGTATTGATTTTATATAAAATTTTACTTTGCCGGTTTTCAATAAACCTCCACGTTTGGAGACCCACTGAGATAGAAAAAACCATTTTTACGAAGGTGTTTGTATTTCTGTAGTCTGTATTCTGTAGGCTCGATAACTTTAGAAAAATTGATCAGATTGGATTCTGCTTTGGCACACTTTTTTAAAACCTGAAAAGAAAGAACAAGTTCGTAAATCAGCTATTTTGGATCAAAATTCAGAAAGTGAGCGCATTTTCAAAATGTTTGAAACCACATTTTTTCAATATTTCAAAATCCTATGTATGGCTATTCATAGTACTTAAAAATTCAAACAATTTATCTGTATGACTTTTTTCTACGAAAAGAAAATGATCAGAGTTAGAGCATTTTCAAAATCCAAAAAAAAAACTAAAATGAACATTTGAAGCCAAATAACGCATGATATGAGAAAAAAGCAAAGAAAAGAAGGACGTTCATGTTTGAAAGATCTACAAGATTATCATAACAACTTTTTTAATTTGGTCGAAAAGTTGAAAATTCCAAATTTGATCGTACCAAAATTAATGAAAAATCCAAAAATTCCATTTTTTGGTCAAACTACGCAAGATACGAAAAAAATGAATAAGCTAAAATTGCGCGCCCTGGAAAGACCTACAAATTTGTAATGAATCACTTTTCGATAGGACGCCTACTTTTTGTTTTTAGTCATAAAAAACAACATTCAAAATAAAAAAAATAAAAATTTTGGACTAACGACACAAGCTACGAAAAAAACCCAGTGAACACAAAATTTGGCGACGTCTTTACGACATCATGACGACATCTTTACGATAACTATACGACATCCTATGTCCATGTCGTTAAGGTGTCTTTACGATATCGTAAATAAGTCTATGATCTCACAATATCTTTACGACATCGCAAAGACACCGAAACGACATGGGCATAGGATGTCGTAAAGTTGTCGTAAAGATGTAACGATATCGTAAAGTCGCAGTGTGTAAAAATGTCATGCGTCGGTAAAATCACTTTCCTGTGTTTGAAAATTATATCGAGATTTTTAATTTTATCAAAGATCTTTAATTTTATACCTTAATCCTTCAATTTTGGAGCATTTTTATTTTTAATGCGAGGAAATTGACAGCTATGTTCAACTTTTTTGACAGCTTTTACACAAAAATAGACTAAATTCGAGCTATTCCTATTTTGCCTTTTACATTTTCTGCTATTGGAACGGAAAAAATGCGTTTATTGAAAACGTGTATTTCATATTTTTGTTACGGAATATTTAAACATAAAAAATACCAATAGTATCTTATGTATTTTAGGTAAGTAGTAACGTATCCGGCTTGTGTGTCTTCAATCTCCATGAAATTGTACGAAGTTTGAGCTTTCGAGTATTCGAAACCTGGCGTCCTGATCAATTTTATTTTATTTTATTCTTTCACATAATGAATTTTACATTTTCGCGTGTAAAATTATTGGCCGAATTGTCATATCATAACAGATTCCTAAAGTAACTCCCATACAAGCAGGTCCTTTTATTTACCCAGATAACAATTATGCTGCAGCATGTCAGCATCAGGCCGTGTTGACACACAATGCATGCACACAGCTAGCAGATCACAAGCATAGCGTGCATGTCATCTTGGGATGGCACAGTACCTTCAGCCAGGCTGCAGGACTTGTAGACTGATAGGCAATTGAATATCACTAAAAATTTCAATGAGCCCCAGGAAGAATGTACAATAACCTCATTATTAAATGTATAATAATAATGTCATTATGAGAACATTTCAAATTGCGGGCTTATATTCTGCCTTCTGTCACGAGATTGGATTCTAACTGAACCCGGGCATACCGGCCGGTTCGGAAGACTGTTGTATACATTGCGGCGGGCCCGCGACCTGTTGTACGTGTTTGGTTTCTTTGTTTTTCAATTATATTCATAGTGTGCGAGAAAAACGCCATATAGTGCCTGTGTGATCACCATCGTGCAAGGGATGATTACACCATAAAACGAGGTTTTAGAGATAAACGACATCGTGGAGAGTACATTCATTATTATTATAACCTCACTCTTTGTCTCAGCCCGTTTTTTCTTCTCTCTTTTTACATTATTCTCATTGGAGAAGGTATTATGTTTGTGTGAAATTTGCCCCTCTGCCTGTTTTTGCAATATATCCACGTTTTGATAGCCCCTGACCCAGAAAACAGGTTTTTATACAAATGAGTCCGCCTGTGTGTTCGTCCGTGGGTCTGTAGATTTTTGGAAGTTAGCACGATAACTTTCGAAAGAATTGACAGTTTGGATTTGCCTTTCGTATACTCTGTTATTGGCTTAAATATAAATTTTTCTGCATACTGACTGCACAGTGCTGGCAGGCTCTGCAGATAAATCAAACACCCTGTCGGTAAACCTTGATACAGATGCGGGTGCATATGCTGCTCATTACGCCGTCGGTTCTTACCGGAATGACATACTGGCATTCTGCCATTATCATAACTGCAGAGGGCAAGCACGTTGGTGCAATATATGTTAACGGCAGAATGCCAGCATGCCGTGCCGACAGAGCCTGACTGCGTAATGAGCAACATATGCACCCGCATCTGTCTCAAGGTCTACCTACATGGCCTGCTGATCTATCTGCAGAGCCTGCCGTCACTGTGCAGTCACTGTGCAGGAAAATTGCTATCTGGGTTACATCCATCAGTGATGTAAAATTCAATAGATTTTTTTTACAGTGTAAAATCAAAAAACGAGTAAAATATTTCGCGGAATATTGGGTTTTCGATGACGACGTACCACAGCGACATGCTAGGCTAGGTGGAAATGTCAGCCCTCAGAAAGGTTAGTACATGGTACTGCAACTACACACGATTTTTTGGAGAAAATCTTCGAAACGTAAAAGTAAGTGCAAAATGTACAAAACAAATAGTAATATTTCTCAAGCAAAGAATCTATATTCTCAGTCACGTTCTGTTCTTTTGCCGAATGAGGACCTTTCAGTGTCACGAAATACAACCAACTGCCCGAAATTTGAGGTGAAAGTACCCGATCTGATTCACTAACCTGAAATTTTTGCTATTTTATTTTATTTCTTGGCAGCAAAAGATCGTCAATCGCCAAAAGAATGGAAAATTACTTAGAAAATACATTTTTTACTTGAGATATATTACTATTCGTACATTTATGACTTACTTGTAGCTTTAGAATATTTTCTGGACAAAGTTTTCTGCATTTCCATGGCGTCATACTAAAATACTCAATTCAAACCAACGCGGGCTTCTCGTTCAGAAGACGCATTTCTTCCTTTTATCACTGTACATTGAATTACACGCTGCACGGTAGGTTTTTCCATATATAAAAAAGTAATAAAGTCTATTAATACAAATTATTTTGAATATGTGTGAGGCATTCCTTCTCAATCGGACACCCCGTGCTGACCAAAATTAGTTTGGCTACAAAAGAACTGTGTTTAGGCTTGAAATGTATCAAATTTTATCTAGTTTTTAGAACAGTTGGGCTGTTTTTTAAATTCAATATGGTCGACTAAATATGGCTCCTTTTGGACATACATTCTACTTTTGCGTAGGTACTTTGACGAAGCATATGACACATTACGTAATTTAAAATGGTTGATCCAATATGGCGGCTGCAAGTTAACGATAATGCTCCCTACAACTATTATTATTACTCCATTAAGCCATTTCTCTTTCGGGGTTGGCGTGACTCACTCAGCTGGGAAGGGAATAATGTGAGGAAGGGGTTATACAATTTTTTAGATTGATCTAGAATTCTCGTGTTATTTATTTAAATAACACATCATGTGAGGACCCCCACTTGGATCTATAAGTATCCAAGGTCTTTTTTCAGGCGTCATTCACTCGACTGACACTCTTTTTATCAGCTATTTGTCGCCATACTGTTCTATCCTGACATACTTCTCTAGCTTCCTTCACGTCCTTCCTTTTTGTCATACAAGCTCTTGTGTTTTTGTGGCTTCTTATGTCTCATCTAACTACACGAAGAGAACAAAACGGCTGCGGTCATCGCCACTCACGGTGCTGATGCGCTCGACGGGAAAAAAGTGCTTTAAAATTCTCGAGAATATGTGAAAATGACGTGTTCACGTTGACCATGCAGCCATCAGAACCGTTTTTATCACAGTCCTGGCGATCGTTAAGGCTTTATGCATCAGCTACTCGTAACACTATAAACTGATTAATTGACGTCGTTTTGCGTCTGGTCATTGATTGATGGTAAGTGATCCACTTATTATCATAATTTAAGTAAACAATAATATGTCAATAATATTTGAACGGTGTAAATGTTCATTCATGAATTTTATTTATTTATTTTTTTAATGCTCAATGTTGGAAAATATTTGAAGGGTAACAGTCCATAAGATGCTAAGGGACATTTTTATGAAAATAGGTTTATTGGCCCGCAAATTATTTTTAAACTGATTAGACATCCCGGTAAAAGCATTTGCTAGAAATCGCATTTTTAGTATAGTAATACAAATTAGGTATGCCGCAGGGTGTATGCCAATCCAGTGTTGGTTCAATTTTTGTGATTTTCAGACACTTCACAAATAATACTACTCTTTTTCAACGTTTCTTAATGATAAAAATGAAAAAATTTAATTGTTTTGAGTAAAATACGAGGATACCAGTGCCATGCTAACCTAAAACCTGAATTTTTTTTTCTTTTTAAATATGACATTTTTTTTATTCAATATCTTTAAAGTAAGTAAATGTGATTATTTTTATATTTTTGACACTATTTTGAATACATTTTGTTAACGAATAAAAACCAAACTACTTACATAAAAAAACTTCGCATTTAAAAAGAATTTTTTTTAAGTTTTCAAGTTTTAGGTTATAATGGCACTGGTATCCCAGTATTTTACTAAAAACAATTTAATTTTTTTCATTTTAATTATTAAGAAATGCTGAAGAGAAGTATTACTTGTAAAATGTCAGAAAACCACCAAAATTGAGTGAGCACGACATGGGGATTAAGTGCAGCATGTCCCTTGACACCCTGCGGTATATCTACTTTTTATTACTATACTATAAATGCAATTTCTAGCAAATGCTTTTAAAGGGATGTGCAATTAGTTTTTAAATAATTTGTCGGTCAATAAACCTTTTTCATAAAAATTTCACTTAGCACCTTTTGAACTGCCACCCTTCAAATATTTTTCAACATTGAGCATTGAAGAATGAAAATAAAATTCATTAATGAACATTTACATCGATTAGATATTATTGGCATACTACCTGTTATTAAAATTATTATCATCAGTAGATCACTTACCATAAATAGATGACCAGGCACAAAACGACGTCAAACAATCCGTTTACACTGTTACGATCAGCTGATGCACCAAGCCTAAACGGTTGCCAGGACTGTGATCAAAACGGTTCTCATCACTGCGACATCACAAGGCTGTTGCGCATGGAAATAATTCTGAAGACTGTGATCACAATGGTGGCTGACGTGAAAATCCGAATTGTGATTCACACGCATGATCGTCGTGAAGCACTCGCGTGGTCACCATGAATACGTTACTTCCACACATTCTCGAGAATTTTGTAGCACTTTTTTCCCGTCGCGCGCTTCAGCACTTGTTTCGTTAGTCGTTCATCTAGCATTCTCTCCACATGCCCGAGCCATTTGAATCGATTTCTTTCCCATGTGTCCAATAGTGTTTCTTCTGTACCACATTCTTTGAGGATTATCTCGTTACTCATTTTGTCCATCAAAGTGTTCCTGCATATTATGCGCAGGAATCTCATGTCAATCATGTTAATTTTATCTGTAGCCTTTTCTTGATAGGTCCATGTCTCGCTACCGTATAAAATGATAAATATAGAATTATGTATTGCCATTTTAACATTATTTGATACATTTTTACTTCTGATAATGGGCCCTGCTTTACCGATAACCTTCTTACCCTCGTTTATGCGGCTATCTGACTCTTCATCTATCTGTTCTTCCCTATTGAATGAGTTGCCAAGGTATACGAACTTATCAACTTGTTCAATTCTCTCATCATTAAATAGGATATTGCATACCGTTTTCTCACTCTTTCCTTTGAATACCATAATTTTTTGTATTTACGTTAATGTTGAGCCCCATGCTCTTAATGCTTTTATTCAGTTTGTTCAACATTATTTGCAAGTCTTCGATTGAGTCTGCCATAACTTCCTTATCATCTGCGAAAGCAGGCCCCCGTTCCCTTACTGTTTCGAGATCTGAACAGAGCTGCCAGATCGTGGATGAAATTTACCCCCACCATACCTACCGTTTGGGAGCCGCAAAACAGAAAGTGCATGATTACCACTGTGAGTTCGTATGTA
>NC_046661.1:111356022-111378229 GCF_010883055.1 Belonocnema kinseyi | reverse complement strand
CATACGAACTCACAGTGGTAATCATGCACTTTCTGTTTTGCGGCTCCCAAACGGTAGGTATGGTGGGGGTAAATTTCATCCACGATCTGGCAGCTCTGGATCTGAACCTTCTTCGTCAAAAAGGGCCACTCTTAAATACTTGTCCATGGATAATATAAATAATCTTGAAGATATAACGCATCCTTGTATATCTCCTTAAATAATATGGGAACAGTCACTCAATCTCCCATTTACCCTTACACTAGCTTTGCTACCTGTATGTATATTTTGTATAGTTTGTAGGAGCCATCCATTGACTCCATACTCCTTTAGGACTTCCCAAAGTTTACTTCTATCTACCTTGTCAAAACCTTTTTCTGGGTCAACAAATGCACAGAAAACTTTTCTTCCTACTCTCAAACTTTTTTCTGTGATCTGGCTTAAGCTAAATATTTAATCCGTACATGATCTTTCTGGCATAAACCCACTTTGGACTTCCCAAATCTTTTCTTCTGTTATCTTCATTACCCTACGAATAAGTATTTTTGAGTATATTTTACTTACGGCACTTAATAAGCTGATCCCTCTGTAATTACTGCAGTTGCTTTCATCTCCTTTTCTTCTGTCTATTGGTACAATAATCGCTTTTTTCAATCGTCTGGGACTTCTCCCATCTCGATACATAAATTTATCAATTCGCACAGTCTATGTGGTATGTACTCGCCACCTTGTTTAATCATTTCAGCGTTAATACTGTGTACACCAGCAGCCTTACCGTTTTTTAAGATCTATATTATATCCCTATCCTCAGTGACACAAACTTTCTCAATGGAGTTGTCTAATGCATCGTGTTCTAGACCGCTTTTGTGGTGCCCTATAGCTTCATCTCCCACTAATTCCCTAAAATAATTTCTCAAAGTTTCTATTATGTCGTTTCTATCGTATAGCCTTTCATCTTTAACTATTTCTTATGCAGTCAATCTCTATACATTTACTTCCTTTGATACTTTTAAAAAGCAGTTTTTTGCTTCCTTCAAAGTCGTTTTGTATTTTCTACAACGTACATCCCACCAAACTTCAGTTAATTAGGAGGGCGGGGGAGGGTAAATTTCTTCTAATATGTTTGGAAATAGTTATTGGGGGGTTTTCAAGGTCGCTCATTACGATTGTGTAGTCAGAATATCGTAATCCAAAATGGCGGATCGAATATGGCGGATTTATGCCAAACAATCCAGCATTTTATTACTCCAATTGCTGCAATCGGCTTGTAAATGATTGCTATTAGGTTGTTGTGGTTGCTGATTGAGATTCTGCAGTCAAAATATAACAATTCAACGTGGCGAATCCAATATGAAAGCTGCGTATCGGCGATTCAACACCCAGCAACACAATGATTACTAAAAAAGAATGCAATGTTTCAGACAAAGCTGTGCTCATTGAAAATCTTGAGTGACTTTCTTTATACTAATCATAGAGTCCCCTTAAATCTAATAAAAGGAGACGACTTTGCATCAAAAAGCAGTCTTCATCTGTCTTCACAGAAACAATATATTTCTGGCCGGGTATGAGTCTACTGTTTGCATCATCAGTATAAAAGTGTTTTATCACCTCAAAAGTAGATTCCGCACATGTTTTACCAGTGTTTGCTGTAGTGTCTGGTAGAACTAGAACTAGTCTCCTTATTCAATTTCTCTTTATGAAAGAAGTATTGCGGTATTATTAATTTTAGATGGTGTTGAAGAATCAGAATTGAAAGATTCATTTTGATCCATATCAACATCATTTCGGCTAACATTCGATAAATTACGAGATATTTGAGAATCTAAATCACCGCTTTCATATTTAACCCTTCGTCAATGGATACAAATTTTAACATTATTGGGAAGAATCCAAAATTTTCCTTTGAGATTATTAGATATTAATCTCAAATCTTTGCCTCTGTGGTCCGTAAGAGCAACATTTTTGTAAGTAACGCAGCATCTGTCGTAATGTTCGTTGCTGGTATTATACATACTGGATATTAAACTGATAAAAAACTTGAATTTATTAAATCTTCGTGGAATACAACCCTAAGAACGGTCATCTCATTTAATAAAACTGTAGTTCTGAAAGTAACTGATTACAAACGTATTCCTGCAATGATCTGATTGAACGTAAATATCTGAAACAAGCTATTCACATAAATAATCCAGATTTCCGTGCTCTGAACTGATATAGACTTAAGGATAGAAGAAAATATATTGACTCGCTTAAATGTAAAAGTGAAGCTCTGCTTCTGCGATCATTAATTGCTCCTTGCGAAAGAACAAGTGAAACTCTACCTTCAAGATCCTCAGATTTTTTCTAGTGAGAACTAGGGAAGCTCGGTTTGAGTTGTTAGTAATATATTTATTAGAAGGGACCTTGGAACGCAATTAAGATGAGCTCATTGTTGATCAATAAGTCTTCTCAAAAAAAGGTCAGATATAAGATGGACAGTTGAACAAGGAGTGTCCTATAAAGAGTGTTATTTGAATTAAGTTTTGTCGTTAGAACTGATCCATTTGGTGTTTCTCAGGATGAGTTGCGAATGGAACAATTTTGAATTGTACTTTGCTTTTGATTCTGATCAGAATGTCCTCATATATGATATAAAGAGAAGTTTAGGTTTGCTTAAGGTGTAATTATCAATAATGATTGATAAAACGGCAAGGGAAATCAGGCGTGTCAATTTTGTTTTGGGTGATGATTTAGCAGGTTCTGGTAGGCATTGCAGATGCACGTGACCTTTGTTTTCAACTAGGGATTCCCCTTTTGATTTATGTATGAGCACCTTCCGCTGGAAGATGATTTGATTCAGAGCGAGAGGTCGTCGTCTGAACATCCGGGGCTTGCATTATGCTTACTTGGAGACTGGACGGTCCGACATTGATTTCGTGGGGTCAGATTTTCAGTGGGGTTAGCAAATGATTGGGTAAGTTGGAGAGTGAAGGGCTCTAAGGGGTTTATATTTGATGTCGATAATTCTTCTTTTATGATCGTTGGGCAAAATAGGCTTAGTCTTCAAAATGAAGCCTGTTTAGTTGTGGGTTTTGCCATGTCATTGTCTGTCCTTGCTGCTCATGGTGTGGGCCTGTTCTGGACATTATTGCAGTCCTTCGGAGATTGCTCGTAGAGTAGTCTTGGGAACAACTATTGGTTAAATCTCAGCGCTGTGGTGTTTTTGGTTATGCGATTTGGCTTACTTGTTTGAATGTGACAGCTCCGGGCAGTGCAGAGGTTGTATTTGTGAAATAGGAATGTAATAAGGCGAGTGCGGTGTATTGACGTGCTAGAGCGGGTTTGTTTGTATTGAGTCATACTGGGTTTGAGGGAGCAGGTTTCATCTGCAATAAAATGATTCAGGAATGTACTGCCGTACAAACCAAAAAGAAATGTAAGTAACATTGCCGCTTAGAGTGATTCTCTTAAACGTGGTAATGAAAAATTAGACGTAAGCGGCAATGTCACTTATGTATCTTTTTAGTTTGTACGGCAATGTAACAGTCTGTATTTCCTTATATAGGTGCAGATTTTCATTTCAGTTGAATAACGTTTCAGCAGCACGGTGACTTCAGATTTTCTGTTATGTTAGTTGGTGATTGTTCACAGTAGAGATGTGCTTGACGGCCTCAGACTGCTAATGTTAAAAAAGTGTCTGGTGGTCTCATAACTCTGATTGAATGAAGGAGGAATTTGATATGACGGAGCAGGGAAGCACTCATCATTTTAGGATTGTGGAGGATTTGAAGTTGTGGTTGTGGCATCAGGTGCAATATAGAAGGATCAGGTAAGTTCTCCCTTGTCTGTCTGTATTGCCCCGGAAATGTTGATTACGCCCATTATAGCCATTTGTGAATGCGTAAATATATTGTGATTGTCAACAGACTGAGTATGGTAAGAGTATTACGTTTGTCGACTCAGATGTTGGTCATTTCATGGCGTCTTCGTGTAAACTTGCAGTCTTGCCTAAGCGATTTTAGCATTGGTAAGATGGATGAAAGCCGAGGGTGGAGAAGGTTCACCGCGTACAATGTATTCTTGCAGTGAACGGGAGAATTGCTGGATTCAGGTGTTTTTTATAGTATTAAACGTGATATCTATTGTCCTTTTAGCGAAATACGAATAATTGGGACGGTAGATTGTTGCCAGGGGGGAATTCGTGATAGTAAATATTGAGAATTTGAAGGCGTGGTATCTGTGGAAGGCATATTTTGCAAAGGGGCAAAATTCAGGGCTCGATTGTCTATGAAAATATTTTCCGGATATTATGGCGCAGGTAGTGTTTCTCATTGCAGTCGAGAAGTGATTGGTTACTGTTTCATGCAAGAAATTCAATTTGAGTGTTCTCATTTGTGAGTCGAGGGTTTGCCTAGGAAGTGACTACAAATGAGCGGAGGATAGGAATAGGAACAGGATAGTATGGAGCGTTGTCAGTTGGATGGATGCAGGTGCATCACTATTGCTAGAGGGGACAATGATGATGTGTTTGTGTGAAACGTGCTGATGGAGAACTTAAGTGCTGATCATTTCGCTGGATCCCTTGGACTATCCCAAGCTCGGATACCTGTTCAAGTGAATTGGGCCGTCGTGATGGGAGACAGAATGATTTTGGCGTTTGATGGGAGATGAATTATCGTATCTTCTAGCGGGTAGGGGGGGGGGGGGGGGGGGATCACTTGTCTGACAATTGAGAGAAAAGATGCATCTTATTCGACAGATACACAAAGGAAATTGATTTTAATTACAGATCATACAAGAAAGTTCTGCTTAAATTCAGGAGGAAAGTGAAATTTTCTGCACTGTTGTTGTACTCTCGTAAGATATTTGTGCACGTTACATGTATTTTCGACTTTTGTAAACTATCATCCACATCCTACATTCCCTATGTGGATCGCGTCGGTAACCCCATTTGTGATGTACGAAGAACTCTTAGCTCTCCGTAGAGGCAGAGAGTAATTTACCGACGGGCCAACCCATCTACCTAAGACCTGAACCGGTTGCTATGGTTGTAAAAAAAACTCCGAGAAGTCTCTAGGGATGATACATTGTAATTCAGGGAGAGCGTTATTATTTCCTGTATTTGTGACCTATGGGGTCTAAAAGTGTAGTGTAAGATCGGATGGTATTTTTCGGGTGAGATGTTTTCCTGTCATTGGAGCGCGCGGTAGTATTGTGGTTCCGCGGAAGCCAACCGATGTGCAGTGGTCATGCCATGGGCGACATGTGGTGTTGTGATCGTGTTTTGCTTGACGGGGTATTGTGATCGCGAGATTGCTTATCCTTGTCGTGTCGAAGTGACAATGTGATTGTTCATCATGCTGAAGTAGAATGATGAAACAATTCTGACCTCCAAGTAATAGCCTGGTCAGGTTAGGAGGTGACAGACAGAGTACCTTTAAAGGTAAGGCGAGAAGAGCTCGGAGAGCACCTATATGACGCAAGAAGGGGTGAAAGAGGTCGGGATCTGCGAATACTAAGTGTAATCCTAGAATAGGCAGGAGGACGTATGCGGTGGGTCGAAGAAGTGTTGTGCTCACCGCTCTTTAAATTCATTCAAATAAAGGACAATGCATTATCTTCATAAACTTAAAAGTGTTCTTGTAATTTGACCATCCCGCCTTATCCGATTTTCGACAATAGAACCATCCCGGTTGGTAACAGTGATCCTTAATTGTTTCTTCAAACAAAACAAGTGAAACTCTGACTCTGTGATTCTCAATTGCTCTTCATGAAAGAACAAGTGATGCTCTGCCACTACGATCCTCAGTTAGATCTGCCTTTACGATTCTTAGTCATTTTTTTAAGAGCGAAGAAGTGAACTTCGGTCTTACTGATCCGTAATTGCTTCTACAGAGAAAGCAAGTGAAGAATCTGCAATCAGTGACCTCGACAACCACCAAGCAATCATTTCCAAGCAGAATTAAATCATTTTGTTGCTGGAAGTTCAATCGCCGACACACATCTGTCATATTCGGTTGAGAAAGAATGTCCCATATATATCTATGTAAGTTAACAAATAAGCTTCACTTTTATTTAAAATAGGATTCTTGAAAATGATTTTTTTAGTCAAAAGAATCTGCGCTCTTCATAAGTTTATAAAACATTTGTTCTCAACTTCAAAAGATTTATTAAAAATTATTAATTTTTTTTACAATTCTTTTAAGAATTCAGACTTTTTTAGATTTTTTTCAACTAACTTAAAAAAAACAGTGCAGTATTGAGTTGGTCTTTTACCGCTGTTATCCTTAAACCTTGGCAGCGAGTGTTGAAGGTGACAGTCGCGTCTGGATGTTTTTTAGAGCTACCATCTGCCACTGCATGGGTTCATAGTCGCTTTCTTCCTGATGGTCAAGAAAGTTTCTTACAATATGAGAGGTTTTTAATAAAACCCAATTCCTGAGCTGCTGCCAGAACACTACTGACTCCTAAATGTTCAAGATGTTCAGAGCATATTGCGTGCACATAGCCTGTAGCCGAAATCACAATAGGATGAATAGATGCGTGTTTGATGTTCCTCCCTATTGTCTTTACTTTATGTCTTATTTCGCTATGCTTCTGGATCTTGGTTGTATAGGTCGCCTGTAAAGTCCGGTTAAGTGAACAAGCAATTTCGAGGATGTAGACCCTTCCACCTTTTTTCTCACATCACAATGTCGTGTCGATTGGCTCGAATATAATGATCCATCTGGATAGTAACATCCTAATATAAGATGTAATCTTCGTTTTCTAAAACTGTAATTCGTATGTGTGATAATTGCTGGTGATGACAACCCTGTCCTGAATCGCAATGTTGGATCCTTCCCTTTCTTGAAACAAGAGGCTCTTTTTCAACCAAATGTTAAATGTCTCACTAAACACTTCATATTGGTCTAACGTTTGGAGATGCTTACTGTGGATTATTTTTTTTCTTCATTGCGTTTCTTATTCCTCTATGGTTTATGCCTTGATATTCAAGGCCTTCTATGAGAACAAATTGCAGGACGTATAATCGAGATTCGATTTACAAAAGATGTTGTTACGGGGTACATCTCATTTGCTGTTAAAATAGTCTCGCAACTCTATAACGTGTGACTTACATAGTTACTTGACATCTACAACGCCCTCACCCCTCTCTGCCATGTTAGAGCCACCCTTTTAATCGGCGAATTACTTTGGTGCATTCGGAGCTCCGTAATTTCACGCGGATGGTTCTGTTTAATCTTTCAAGTTCAGTATTAGACCATTTTATGAGCCCAAATAATTATAAGAGGACAGGGGTGACATAGTTGTTGGTTACCCTGATCTTGTTTGCAAGTCTCAGTCTTGCAGTAAAGGCAGTCGTTAGGCTTTTCTTAACTATCGTATGCTGAGTACCCTTAAATTCAAGAATACACTGTTCTTAATTTCTCTAGTTCGAATCCATGTTGATATCATGAGACATGCTATTTAGCGTGTTTCTCAATGGGTTCATTGCTAAACAAAATTATAGTGGCATGAAAGAATGTACTTGAGAGATGATCGCTATAATGCCTATTGATCTAGTTATCCCTGGTTGTCGATGGTCAATGTGTAATTGATGTTTATGAGCCTGCGTCATGGCATCAGCGTCTTTGGTGAATAGATCTTTATTGCCTCGCAAGTTTTTATAACATCCTTTTTTTTCTTCTGAAAGCATGACATTCTGGTCGCAGTGAGAATATACCTTATTTGCAATGTTAGCTGTAAGTCATTTATAAATTGTTGGGTGTTCGATGATCTTCTGAAAACACCTTGTCAACCCAGGATGCACCCTCGTTAGGTACTTGTACCAGAAGTTGTGCACCACGTCCGGACCTGGAGCTTTTCAGTTACTTGTCCTTTTTCAAATCGGTGAAACAACTGAAGCTGGTATCTTAATCAAAGCTTCATTTCAGCATAATTACTTGTTCTTGCTTTCTCTAATGGGAACTACGCAACCTCTTCATTGCTTCTGTCCATTTTTGTCTCAAACACACGAGCAATAGTTAATTATGTCTTTCAAATGAGGGAAATCCTTGTCTTGTTGGTTATTTTTTTTTATACTCCGTTCACAGTAGAACAGCAGAACGTAGTCTAGCAGTAAGAATATCAAGTCACCGTTGAGAGTCTATAATCTCATACAATATTGCTGGTTTCAATGTATCGATGTACTGAATGTGAATGATTATAGTAACATGGTGTTTCAGCTTTCTGATTCTATTTCCTTTTTTATATTGAGTCGAACAACCCAATTTGCACCTTACTTTGCTGACATCCATATTCAACCCTAGCGAACCGAGTGAAAGGAAAAAATACTCTACAGAGTATCCTCATAGTATCCCTTCCATATCATGCACCAAAAACTCAACAAAAAAACAGCAAGATCAACTTTTAAATTGGTGAAATTGGGATTCTACGCTAAAATTCCCATTTGAAGGTCACGGAGTAATCGCAATAGAAATTTTTAATGGAAATTTTAACGTAGAATCCGAATTTCGCCAATATAAAAGTTGATCTTGCTGTTTCTTTGAGTTTTCGTTGTATGATACGGAAGTGATACTATGTGGATACGATGAAAATACTCTGTAGAGTATCCTTTCCGTTCACGCGGTCCGCTAGGGAACCTGATCTTAGATTAAGGATCTCGATCCCTTCCTGGGCCAAGGCCGCATCTTTAGGCATAGTTTTGCGGCCTAAAGTTTAATCTCTATTGCTTGGTCTTCTGAGATAAGAAGATTACTTCTAATGTCCTTCACATCAATTATAAGTCTCCTCACTGAAACTTCCTACATGTATGGATACTTCGTTGCGAACTTCGCCTTGAAGTATTACCTTTTTACGCTTTAGGTTTCACATTTCGCACTTTTAAAATAGAGAGGCACCAATTCTTTTTTCATTGCGGTATCCCATATAATGCTCTTTAACAGTATTTCTGCTGAGGTGATTGGCTGCAAAATTATAACGGTAGACAAAACCTCCTCAGCAGGCCAATTGATGTTCCACTGTTTCCCGTTTGCAGCAGATATCCTTTCTTGCCAGCTTTTTGATTAATGAGATCTCCCTGGCCATCTCGCAGCTCACCATCAACACCGCCCCGCATGCTATGACCACCAGCGGTGACTCCATGGGCGCCCCGGCGATTTTCAAGAAACCAACATGCATTTCAAAATATTAAGTAGACTCTCCATGATAATTTATTGGTTTTAGTGTTCCTCTTAGTGACTTTCCTCTTCGTTCTCTGCCTGTCATAGAAAACCATATCAATAGTAATGCTACAGCCAACACAGCCGCCTAAGTCATTAGAGGAAAGCTCAAGCCCTACCGCGACGCCTACGCGAGAAGACCTTCTGTAGGGTTCCTACAAAATTTGGTGACGTATTTAAGACATCATTACGTCTTTACGACAACTTTACGACATCCTATGTCCATGTCGTTACGGTGTCTTTACGATATGAGAAAGGCGTCGATAGATCAAACGACGCCTTTACGATATCACAATGACACCTTAACGACATTCACATGGATGTCGTAAAGTTGTCGTAAACATGTTGAAACGATGTCGTAAAGAAGTCGCCAAATCTTGTGCCCACTGGGTTATTATTATTTTTGTAAACTTTTTCTCGGGTGAACCTAGTTATTCATCATTAGCCACGGACTCAGTCAAGTGCCTAATGAGAATATTATGTTGGTCCACCTTCCACTCACAGGCACTCAATACCTGGTAATTTGTTACTGAAGACGGTCGTGAGAAGCGGCAAGTAATTATAGCCCCTGGAACGAAGATCAAAAAGGTGCTCTTTCACCACAAAATTTTAGAAGGAAAACGAGGTATGCCATGATGTAGGGTCCATGCCTGGGATGAAGGCCTATATGTTAGCAGGCAAAAATATTTGTTCCGAACGAATTGCGCAATATTCAAAGTTGTCGAAATCAAGTTTTATGAGAGATTGCGATCAGCGTATTGATTTGCGAAAAAAAAAGTTGAGAAGTTAATTGAAGGTATCACTAATATCTTCAATTCGGTAGGTCGCACATTGAGATTGTTTGATTCGTTCTCTCAAAAAGTAATGCGAACCGGCAAAAATGGCCGTTTTGCAAAATCTAGTTAATTTTGCAAAAAGTGCATGTACATCCATCAAAGTCTCTGAAAATGTGTGTTTTATGAAGCTGATAGTATATGTGACGCACTGAAAGAAATGATTTGCTGGTACAATCATATTGCGCGTTAAATCAGCCATCGATATCTCTATTCCAGCCATACAGATTGCTGATCTAACCCGCAATATAACTGTATCAGCAATTCATTTCTTGAAGTGCGTGCGCCGAAGAAAGGGGCCTTATTTTTAAAAAATCTAAATCAAGATTTTTACACATTTCGGTAGTTTTTGAGCTGCTCTTTTTAATCAAACAATCGGGAAAAAATCCCAGCGTTATTATTGCTATTAACTGAGTTGTAAGGTACCCAAGAAATCGGGATATGACTCGAGAGCTCGAGATTGCGTGAAACACCTCCTGCTACTCACAACCCCATCTATGCGTCTCATCTATACCCCGTCCGTGAGCCGCGCCTACGACCACCTCTTTCCGTGAGAATTTAGTGGTAAGTGGAGAGGGAAGATTTTGTGAGTCTTCCCTCTCTCCTAAAAGACCGGTCTATCAGGTCGACTTCAACCGCTCGCCCTGAAAAATCTCACTTTTCAGAGTAAGCCCCGTTTCCCCAGCGCACGTCACAAATAGTTTTTGAGAAAAACTATTTTTTATTAAAAAAAGGTACTGTTGTTTTGGTGGGGCTAACTTTTTTGTGCCGGTCGCAAAGCCATAAAAGTGGACAAATTTTATTCCCAAAGAGTAATGGTGTAACGTATGCTTAGCAGCATGTGTTTACTTCAACTCGCTGCCATTTCCACAATTTTCGACCGACTTTCTTCAAATTTTCAGAAAAACTTTTTCAAAGTCTAGTGAACAACTTTCTCGCGATAAGTTACTTCAACTAACATTTTTTCGATGACTGTCCTACTGGTCGAAGTTGGTAAAACGTGGTTTTCGTTCGGAATCAATTTGTTATTAAACAAACAAAAAATATTAGCTTTTTAAACAAATTGCGTTTTTTATAGTCATCGCTTATATGTTGAGAATACATCATACAAATTTCAAGCATTTTTATCAACAAACGCCCGAATAATCGCGAGTTGTGTTTTACAGAACATCGATTTTTGATCGGAAAATTATCTAAATTTTTATTGTTTATCTTAAGTAATAATTATCGAATCAAAAAGTTTCCTAGGAAAATTTTGACGGCCACGACAAGCTGAATACGAATGTACATTTTATTTAACGTTTCGACCACTTTTTTTTATGGGTAGATTTTCCCGGCTGGACAATACTTCTACGCGGTTTCGAGCGCTTGTCGAGTTGTTGCATCCGTCATCTCAATTTTTCTATCATCTGCTGTTAGAAAATGTAATGTCAAACAAAAAGTCCTTAAATATTTATAAATAATAAAGAAAGAACAGTTTGTATCAATCAATATTGTTCATTAAACTTCAAAACTTTGATTATAATACATAAACATGCCACAGAAATGTTTCATTTAGGTAAAAAGTATGAATCATGAATAAGCAACATTTTTTTCAAGTTGAAAATTAATTTTTCGCTTTCACACATTAATTTACATATAAAATTTCTATGAAACTTCGTCAGGAAGTTTGGTATCCTTGCTGAAATATTATGCTACAAAAATAAAATATTTTTCCAGTTTTCCAGTTAATTAAGATTATCTACTCTAGGATCGTCTCCCATATCTTTTTCGTTGAAAATTTACTTTTTTTGGTGAAAATTGAACTACTACCTAAGGGTAAACTGATCATTACTGGAGCAGTTAGGAAAAGCTAACCCACATAAACCCAATTTTAAAATGGGGAATTTGAATTTTTTGTACAAAAACCGTTATAATAAGTGGCTTAGACATTATTTGATCGATTAGGACAAAAAATACATCTTTAATTTTATAGTTAATTAATATAAATGAATATTTTAGTTACAAATTTTATTATTTGGTTAAAAATTGTATTGAATGAAAAATCTGTTTTGATTACTATTTCAACTATTTTGTTAAAAATTCGTCTTTTTGGTTCGAAAATTTATCATTTTAATTATAAATTAATTCTTTTTAGAAAAATGTAACTGTTTTGATGAACATTATATTATTGTGGTAGAAAATTCAACAATTTGGTTGAAATATTTTTCTTTTTTAATAAAAAATCTTATAAAATATCAATCCTAGCTGACCAAAGGAACCGAATGGAGCCTCTATAAAGTACCGTTAAAGACCCCATTCGGTTCCTCTTTAAAAAAAAAAAAACTCGAAAAAACAGCTTTGTTAGAAAATTGAAATATTCAGTTAACCAAAAAAGGTAAGTTCTGATTTAAAAAATATAATAGTTGGTATTTCAACCAAAAAAGATTTTAATTAGACGAATTTTCAAGAAAATAGTTCAAATGTTAATCAAAAAATAAATTAACCTAGATGTTGAATTTTGAAGTCAAAAAGACTAGTTTTCTTAAAAAACAATTATATTTTTAATTTGAAAATATAAATTTTGAACAGAAAAGTTCATTTACTTAATTCATCTTAAAAATTAAATCTATAATATTAATCTTATTAATATTTCATATAAATCTATAATATTATATTTTAATGCATACTTACTAATTTTTAGTGAAAAATTAAATTTAAGAGATACTATATTGCATTGCTTTTGGAAACCTTTAAGGTTAGAATAGGAGATTTCAATAAACTACCCTGAACAACTTTTTTTAAAATAAATAATCAATTGAACAGCAAGGTTGTGTCTTATAAACAATATTTTTAATATATCACGAAAATAATACTGCGACATTTAATTTAAAACACGGCGAAAGTGGCCGTCTCAGTACCCGGTAATAAGCGTTGAATTCAGAAAAATTAAGAATTTGTATTCCTATGAATACGCGACCCAGTGGGCACAAAATTTGGCGACATCGTTACGACATCTTTACGACACCCCTTGTCCATGTCACTTCGATGTCTTTGCTATGTCATAAAGACATCGTCAGAGCATACGACTTATTTACGATATCGTAAAGACACCTTAACGGCATGGAAATGGGATATCGTAACGATGTCATTAATACGTCGCCAAACTTTGTGCCCACTGGGGATTTTTCCTCCGTCTAAAAATACTCCAACTGGAACAGAAAAAGTGCAAATCCTATTCCTCTCAATCGACTTAGTAAGATTTAACGAAAACATTGATTTAGACTATTTTTCTTTATTAAATCTTTTTATAACTTATAAATTCGAAAAATATTCAAATTTATTTATATTTTAATAATTTATTTAAACGTCTTAAAAATGCACCAAAGAAATCTATTCAATTGTATGAATTTAAGTAATTTTAACTTTAGAGCGGCAGAGTTGAAATGGTTAGAATTAAAATTTTAGAACTTATATTTCGCATGAAGGAATTAAAATAACTTATTACACATATTTTGTGAACTAATTAGAAGGAATTAGATAAAATCAAAATATGACCACTTCTGAGAAATAAAAAATATCTCTGTGAGGTGTGTTATCGGTACAATTAGAAGGAATTAAATATATTGAAAACACGTTCTCTTTGGGAGAAGAGAAAACTGTGTGGCGGTCTCTATGGAAATAGATGTGAATTAGTTTCGGAGGTATCTTATTCTTATAGTGTGATTTTAGAAGGATGGAAAAGTCGCGCATTGAAAATAATAGAATAATCTTCACTTTTGCGCTAAATTCTGAAAATATTAATTTTTCTCTATTATGCGCTTATTACTGGGTAATGTAAACGCAATTTCGCATCTCACGTTCAAGTGTCCGAAACTGAGACAATCAGCGACAGCTCGTCCCGCTTTAGGCAACTTCGCCAAAAATTTGTCCAAATGCGGGAAATTAAAATATTTATAAGTTATCGAATAAAATTGCTAATAAAGTTCTGAATTTTATTCTTAAACTTATTAAAAATGTGCAACAACATTACTTTTCTTTTAGTGTGGGAAACTTCAAAAATACGATTCTGTAAAAGTTATACGGAAAGTTTTGAAAAAAAAAAAAAAAAAAAAAAAAAATGGCGAATTTTGCAGCAGTTTACTCACACATTTTGAGAAATATTTTTGATTATTTTTTGCTAAATGTATAACTTGTCAGGGAAAAAATAAATAGTGGTAACAAATTTAAAAGAACTTCAAAAATAATAGAACATTTTTACTTTTATAATTTATGTTGGAATATAAAACATACTCAACGATATTTATTATTGTCCCAGTATTGGACATACTTTTTACGTTGTTCCTGTAATGGTCGGTTTACCTTAGTTAAAAATTAATTTGTTTCTTTGAAGATCCATAATTTTAGTTGAATATAATTTTTTTTTTTTTATAGAATTAATTTTCTTCTTAGAAAATTCATGTATTAGGATAAAAATTAATTTTTTTTGCTGCAAATTCCTATTTTAATTCTTTTTAAAGTCAAATGTTTTGTAGAAAATTCGTTTCTTTCGGGAAACATGTAGTCTTTTTTTATTTAAAATGCAAATGGTTCGAAATTATCTGTTTTGCTTGAGGCACCTACTATTTGGTTGAGGATTCAACAGTGTTGTTGAAAATTTGCCTTTTTTGGATAAATTGAACTGTTTTGATTAATAATAAACATCTTTTTTTGATTGAAATATTAGCATTAAAAATAATTAAACAATTAAACCCGAACAATAATAAGTTTGAAATTTTTATTTTGTATTAAAAATTATTTCCCCCTCAAATAAAAAAACGACACATACGCCTAGCACTCGATTGACAATGCTATTCTGATAAAAAATAATACGTTAAAGAATAAGTTTAAAAAATAATATACAATAATTTTAATGACTTTTTTTTAATGAGTTCCAAACTAATTTAAAAAATGGAATCTAAACGTTGGAAAAGGATACTAAATACGCAAAAAAAAACTTAAATTTGAGAAATATGTAATATTATATTTCTAACTACATTTATTCACACTTATATTCAAAACTTCTTCAACAAAAATTGTACACCTTAATTTCATATTCTATAAATAACTATAAACAAATTGTATAATCTATCACCGTCGCATAATTCGTTGCGGAGGCCTTGAAAAAAAAATCAATGTAATTAATCCAAAATCTCCTAGACATTATATACAAATAGAGAATCGATTTTCTCCAATTTGATTAAATTTACGTATTGGATAGAAATGTACCAATTTACAAAATTTAACAGTAAACTAGTGCTAAAAGTCCTTATAGTCGATTCTAACTTTAGCTTTGGAATTTTGTGCCTTCGTTCTGTTGCCCGTTTTTCTCAAAATCAAATATCAATTAAATATGAATCCGAAAAAAACACTAGATTCTCTAAATATCTCCCGAAAAATTCCAGCTTGAATATAAGCCAAATTTTCTCTTTCCGAAGAGAAATTAAATAGAACAAAATATATAAATGGTAACATATTTTTGTTTTTCGTAAAAAGTCATTATAAAAGATTTTAATTTATAAAATAGAAAGGCTTTTTTCTTCACCCGAGTGATTTCATTGCACGTACTGGTAATTATAATCAACGTCCTACTTACATCCCAACTTAACGTAAAAACTCTATTGATAATCGCGTAAAATACGATGCTGATCAGATCCAACATTCTTTCCTGTCTGCGAACTGTATTTGAGAAAATTCCTAGTTTTTTCAACCTCCTTTTGTCATTTGTAACTGAACATTCTATTCTGTAATCAAAAGTACTCCCTTGCCCTTTTTTAATTTACTTCTTAAGCAAATGCCTCATGTCTTTGCTCTGTTTCATCAAAGTTATGTCCGCCGTTTCCGTCTTATCAGTTATATTATCAAGGAGATCATTTTGTGAGTCAATTTCCTCAGAAAGTCCGATAGCCAATCCTTTCAATCTAGCAAGCGAGCCACTCATTTCGTCCAGATTTTTTTCTAGAACAGCGCTCACATGATTTGTCACTGGTTTGTAGGATTCCTCTTCTTCAGAGAGGCCTCTAAGTCTGAAGGAAGGATGTTCGCCTCCAGTAAGATGATTCCTAGTTTGCTCCAAGGAATCTGTGAGGCTGCTTGAAGTCGTTAGAGGAAGGCTGGTTGAAACGTCAGGAATTTTAGAAGCCGAGGGCGTTGGAATGTCTATCGATTTCCCACTCAGGTAGTTTTTTAAACTACCAAAGACGCTTTTTATGCCCTGAATATGCTTCTGACTAAAACGCAAAGTAGTATTGATGTCGTCCAATCGCTTCTCGGTTCGCTCCAGCTGTTCTCGTTGTCTTATCAATTCCTGTGGAAAACAATTATTGGAGAAATTTATTGATAAAATTAATATTAATGCAAATTTCTTGTATTTCATGATATCCATTATTTGAAATGATAGAAAAGGGAAGCAGGGACAATATTTTTGATAATTTGTGCAAATCGGTATCTTAAATTCAAAATTAATATAAAATAGTTCTGTACAATAATACATAACGTAAAGGTGTTCAAAACTTTAAGTTTAATTATCGAATTAAAATGATTTTCTATGAAAAATGATACCACTCCCTATTATTGATTAAATTTTGAAAATATTCTTTAATATATATAATGGTTTTTAGCAAGAATAGTAATTTCTGACGAAAAAAAAGAATGTTTAAGATTGTAAATCTTCTATTAAACTTAATATTTTGTTGTTTAGCAAACAAATTATCAGAGATGAGATTTTTTTAATATCATAAATTCCCTACTGAGACCCTTGGATGACTATTAATTTGTCAAAACATTAATTGCCAATTACGACCCAGTTTCGAAAAAAACGACATTCAAATTTTTAAAATGGTTTGAAGAATAAATTTATCAAATATTTATGTCAAATTATGTAAATATAATACTTTTAATATATGTTTATAAAATAAGACTCGATTTTGTTCTTGAATTTCCAATAATTCAAATCACAATAGTTGAAAATACAATTCAAATTTTTTTTCAACTTTTAACAGTTTTCAAAGATTAGAAGTCTTCTTCATACTACAATAGTTTGTGTTTAAAAATAACAATTTTCGATGCAAGACACCAATGTAACTTAAAATTTTGTCCAAATTATAATGATATTTGAATAAAAATGTCAATTTTTGACAAAGAACACTATAATTGTAAATTTTTCTTTGAACCTAATGTTTGTCAATTTTCGATTTTTCGTTCAAAATAAGTTCGCACTAAAATCTAATGATTTTCGTTGTAAAAATTCTATTCCCGGCAACAATGCTAACAAAACCTAAAAACGTAAATAATTGATGAAAACAAAAAAATTATTTAAAAAAAAAATTTTATTTTTAAATAAAAAGTTTCAATTTGAATTGTGTAACACTATCATAACCTAAAATTGTGGAAAATTTGGAGTTTTTACGATAATTGTTGTTTAAAAATGCTAATTTCCGGCGAATAACTAACACAACATAATTTTTTGTTAGAAAATGTTAAGTCCTCTTTGAAATGTATGTTTCATAATATAATAATATTCTTTTACAGAATACTATATTTAGCGAAAAACAATAACATAAAACTTGTACAAAATTTTAATTTGCAGAATTAAATTTCAAAAATATTTTTCAAAATTTGAGATATGTAAAATCAAAATTTAAACGGAAAGGTTATTCTTGAACCAAATAAATGAATTTAAAAGCAAAAAATATGAATTCTCAACGAAAATGGTAAAAGTTGATATTTCAATCCAAAAATATATTTATTTTAAAACAAAAACAGCTTAATTTATCCAAAAAGATATATTTTAAGCCAAATAGTTGAACCCTGATCCAAAAAAGAATATTCTTCAACCAGGTGTACTTTTACAAACAAACAAACAAATATTTTCCGGAATAGACTAATTTTCTAGGAAACAGTTTAATTATTCAATTGGATACATTTTTGTACAAGTAATTGAATTTTTAATAAAAAAAAGACGAATTTTCAACAAGAAAGTTGAATCCTTAACCAAAAAAGATTTCAATTTTAAACCAAACAGTTGTACTTGTAATTTAAAAAAAAGATGAAATTTCTACCAAAAAAGATAAATGTCCAAACTACAAAGGCGCACATTGAATGATGTGTCGAATTTTTAGTTGTATTTTCCACCAAACAAAAAAATTCAGTCAAGAAACAACATAAATTTTAGGCAAAATATCATTTGAAGGAAAATAATTAGCAATAGGAAAACAATTTTTGAAGATTTCAGATACGTCAAAAAAGTGTCTAGAAAATGTCTAAAACATTTTTTTTAATTTATAGGATTTCATCAAATTGAAGAAAAAATTTGATCCAGTTTACAAGACATATAGAACTTTTGCACGCTTAAAAAACAGTTTAAAATATTTTATATATGTTTGGAAATCTTTTAAAGGTTTACATTATTTTTAATCTTTTAAAAGCTCTAAAACTCTTCAAATTAATTTTTTAAAATAAAGATTCACTTTAAATATTCCTATTTTATTTCGAAATATTTAAAAATATACATGTTGTTTTTAATTTATTGAAATCTTTTAAGGTTTAAAGTTATTTTTATTTTTAAATCTTTCTAAATATTTTCTTAAAATAATTTTGCAAAATAAGAAAATAAGTTTAATTTTTCTGTGGAATCTTAAAAAAATGTATTATGTTAAGCCTCTAAAGATCCTTAAATGGCTTACAAATTTCATTTTAAAATCTTTAAAAATCTACTTTTTTTATTTTATGAAATCTTTTCAAATGTTAAATTATTTATTATTGTCATATCATTATAGAGCGATAGCAAAGTGTTAGGAGAAAAATGATTACTAAATATTAGAAAAAAAAATTATATAAAAAGTTTCTGTTCTATCAATAAGATTTATAAACATTCAGGAATAAACGTTATCATAAAATGAAATTACAAAAAATTATGAATAGAATTCATTTGTCAAATTAAAACATGTGATCAAAAAGTTAATGGCAGAATTGTTGCTTCTATTATTTAAAAAATGATGTACACTATAAACATTCTCTTTTAGAACTAAATCTTTAGAATTAAAAATCCTCGTTCAGAAATTTCGTTTACAAAAATTCCAGAAAATTCAAAACAACAAACTTAAAACAGTGAAGAAATATTAAAACAGAAAAGACAGAAGAAAGTTGCGAAATAAAATGAGTAAATTAAATTGTCGAACGGAGAAGAGAATTTTCTAGGAAATTGAGGGCGAATCTTAATAACAAATACCCTGGGAAAATACGCCCCCCGTAAAGAGTACTATGTATAAAGCATATAATCATTGACACGTTATCAATGCGAATTCGATAAAGAAAAAATAATGATTGTAACCTCAGCCGTGGCAGCTCCGACTTGTTCAGAATCCCTCAAAAGCGAAATGGACCTTTCAGAAGACTGGAGAGTTCTTTCTTCAATCACTTTTCTTCGAGAGACTAAATCTTCATGATGTTGTTCAAGCTCGTTGTCAAAATTGGTGTAATGATTGTTAGACGACGAGTAGGGATTGTAATTTGGAGAGGCGGCTGAAGGTCTTCGAGGTGCACTTTTGATGAAAGTTTCATCATCCACGTCGTCCTCGAGCGAAAAAAAGGGGTTTTTCGGATCACTTATGTAATTGTGACCTGCCATAACAACACTTTTTAATTGTCTACTCAACTGCACTCGATGAACGTTGAAATTACTTGAAACAAAGCGAAATTTATTTACGTGAGTCGAGCAGAAGTGAACAGACGTGAATAACCTCGAAAACGCTTTGAACTCACGTGAGGTTAGGTTATCTGTCAGTAAGAAACATACTACTCTTTTCAAAAAAATTCGGTCGTTTGCATGGACATAGGAAACAAGGGACTAGGCATGCCATTGCGGGGTTGATGCAATGAGGGGGGTGGTCCGCCACCTTTTGATGTCCCGCGACAAACATGGCAGCGCCACATGTTTATATTTTCATGCACAGTTTGTCGGCAAAAATGCTCGTGTGCATAATCAAATGGCACATCGCAAGATGGCGACTCTCCCCACTCATGGATTTCTCCCCCCTCCCGTGGATTCAATCCCGCTCATCCAAGTTATGAAGGCATGTCTAGTCCCGTGTTTCCTACGCCCATGGGTCGTTTGTAAGGAGTTGAGCAGCCGATAAGGTAGAGCTAATTATTCAAGTCAAAATTCCGCGAAAATTAAAGTTTTTAGATGAATTCAACTTTTGTCGATTTAATTTTGTTTTTAATCAAATTATTTACTTGAAAATAAAAATATTTTGTTAAACATCTGTCTTATTTGTTGAAGATTCTTTCTTTTAGTTAAGAAGTTAATTATGCTGTTGAAAATTTGTATCTTTCTCAGTAAAGGATTCATTATTTTGGCTAGAAAGTTGACTAATTTTTTGAAAATTAATTTAAAATCGTTTTTGGTTGAGACATCAAATAATACATTTTTAATTGAGAATTCATTTTTTCTTTTGCAAATAAAACTATAATGGTTTAAAGGTGAACTACTTTGTTAAAAATCAATTTGTTTGTTAAAGAGTCATCTCTTTGGCTAATTATTCAACTATTTTGGTGAAAATTCGTCTCCTTTGGCTCAAAATTAATGTTGATGGTTAAGAATTAACATTTTTGGTAGAAATATAATTTCGGTAGTTAATAATGTAACTATTTTTATAATTAAATGAAGTTTTTTCTATGGCTTGTAAATATATAATTTTTAGTTAAAAATTCAACTTTTTTGTTAAAAAATCATCTTTTTTGGTAGAAAATTATACTTCTTGTAATGTTTTTAGTTAAAAATCCAGTCTTATGGGTGGAAATCCATGTGTTTTGTTGAAAACTCGATTTTTTTGTAAAATATTATTCGTCTTCCTTAAAAATAATGTAAAATTTACCCATTTTGTTAAAAATTCCTCTTTCTTTTGTTGCACACTAATTAATTTAACTGATTTTTTTCATCAAGTTTTGAACATAAGAAAAAAATATTTTCTGGAAAACCCCACATTTTTTATTAATTTAAATATTGTTTGAAAAGTTTCTACTAATAGAAGAATGGCATATTATCAGTACCATGCGATCTAAGCTATTTTTGAGGTCGGGAGAATTTGTTTCTCCTAAAAATGTAATTTTTAACGTAAACCATGAATGATATCGGAAAATAACGAGAGACATTTTTTATAGAACTTTTTAGACGTGCAATCTTTTATGTCAACATGTTTTCGTATCTGTCATGTTTTCCAAGAAAAAGTGAAAAATCGATTGTAAGAAAAAAGAATTCTCTTGATTACAACAGTTTTTTAGCAAGCAACAAACTTACAAAATATCTGCCTTATCAAAGTACAAATCAAACAAAAAATTGCCAACAAATTTAAAGGTGGGTTTTTTGATCAGAAAGAAAAGTTTTTTTGAAAGGCAAAGATAAAAATTCAAATAAGCATAACTTCTTAGAAAATTTTTATTTTTACAAATCGGAAAAATACGTATCGTCCCATTTCTTCTAAAAACAACATACATGTATTTCGCCCCCAAGAGATTCTACGACTTCAAGTTTAGTGAACCCTGCCTGATTTGAAATGGATTCGGTTAGTTGAAAATTCATTTCTATATTTGAAAATTTAACTATTTAATTAAAATTTCTTTTTTTCATTGAACAGTTTTTTAAACTGGTTATGTAGATAATCCATTTTTTGTTGAAACTTCAACTTTTTTTAAAAATTCGTTGTTTTTTTGGTCGAAAATTTAACTATTTCGTATTTTATTAAAAAATGTATCTTTATTGGTTGAAAATAGAACTATTCGGTGTAAAAAATATAAAAATGATTAAAACTATGTACTCTGAAATTTGTTTCTAGTAGACAATGTTATATTTGTGAAACACAAGGGCCGACAGAAAAATCCCGAAAAATAATCCCAAATTTTATTATTCGGGAATTTCATTATTCAGGAATTTTCCATTTCGTTAACTCTATTATTCGGAAATTTTATTTTTCGTGATTTTAAATCGATATCTCGAATAGTTTTCGATTTATCGATTTTTTAAACCTTTTTTTTTGTAATAATTTATTAAGTTCATTCTGATAGGCGATTTTTGTACAAGAAAAAGGAGTTTTAATGTGGATTCCTATAAGTGAAAACGGGCAGGGGTGTGATCTTACATTATTTTTATGACCAGTCACAAGGTTGCCCCCCCCCCCC
>NC_046661.1:111354661-111355922 GCF_010883055.1 Belonocnema kinseyi | reverse complement strand
CTAAAATATATCAAATCCCTTAAAATGTCATATTAAATTACTGTAATCAATTGAAAATTCCGTGCAATTTTTTTAAATTCTCTACAAATTTTCAAATTCTTTCAAATCTTTTGAAACACCTACAACTTAATTTTTTAAAGATTTCTAAAGTATTAAAATTTTTTTTTAAATAACCCTTTTAAAATTGGATTAATTCTTTGAAATTCCTATAAATTATGGAAATCAGTTAAAAATTCCTTGACATTTCAAAAAATATTTCAGGGTATATTTCAAATTTCAAGATATTTTTAAGCGCTTTAATAAATTTAAAAGATTTAAAAAGATTTTTAAGGATTTTAAACATCTGAACATATTTTTAAAAACTGCTAAAGTTGTTAAAATTCTTTGAAATTCCTTTAAATTATAAAAATAAGTTGAAAATTCCTTAAGATCTTCCAAAACATCCTCAAATATTAAAAATCCTTAAAAACCTTTTAAAATCTTTAAAAAATTTTTAAAGCTCTTGAAAATATCTTACAATTCAATAAATACCCTGAAATATTTCAAATCCTTTAAAATCTCACACTAAATTATGAAAATAATTTGAAAATTACTTGAAATCTATTAACATATTCTAAAATATACATCTAATCCTTTAAAATATCATTCTAAATTACTGTAATCAATTGAAGATTCTTTAGAATCTTTTAAAATTCTCCAAATTTTTTCAAATCCTTTAAAATCTTTTGAAACACCTACAACTTATTTTTTTAAAGATTTCTAAAGTATTTAAAATTTTTTTAAAATAACCCATCTAAAATTTGTTTAATTATTTGAAATTCCCTTAAATTATGAAAATCAGTTGAAAATTCCTTGACATTTTTAAAAATATGTTCAAATGTTTAAAATCCTTAAAAATTTTTTTAAATCTTTTAAATTTATTAAAGCGCTTAAAAATATCTTGAAATTTGAAATATACCCTGAAATATTTTTTGAAATGTCAAGGAATTTTTAACTGATTTCCATAATTTATAGGAATTTCAAAGAATTAATCCAATTTTAAAAGGGTTATTTAAAAAAAATTTTTAATACTTTAGAAATCTTTAAAAAATTAAGTTGTAGGTGTTTCAAAAGATTTTAAAGAATTTGGAAATTTGTAGAGAATTTAAAAAAAATGCACGGAATTTTCAATTGATTACAGTAATTTAATATGACATTTTAAGGGATTTGATATATTTTAGGATATTTTAATAGGTTTCAAGTAATTTTCAAATTGTTTTAA
>NC_046661.1:111351936-111354561 GCF_010883055.1 Belonocnema kinseyi | reverse complement strand
TCACCGTTTAGGTGCTTATAAACATCCAAACGGCCAGAAACACCCCTTTGACAGGTCACAAACATAATTTTGTCAAAACCCTACCCTTTTCCAACGTTTCGTGGGGGCGGGAAGGCACGTCTATGACTACTCTCTAATTTTTTCATGTAGTCCGGTCAGTTTGGACATTAATATCTCAAAGAAAAAAAATAGTATAAAAAAGCTGTATATTTTATGCTATTGTGTCTTTATTTTTTCGTCGATTGCATGCTTAATGGTTATTGTGCAAAAATGTGTTGAGGAACTGTCATCATTTATTTATTCTTCAAAGCCTTAACAACTTCTATCTTTTTCAAAAATTAAATATTTTTATAAGCGTGGCTATAAAGTAGTTTCCAAGAAAAAAAATTATCTTCAATACTATTATACCTACCGCAACGAGCCAAAGCTATTAATTTTTGCAAAGGGATAAGAATTAACACCATATGAAAACGTTCGATTAATAATGACAAAGTAAGGATACTTGCTTCATTGAAGTGTAGCGGTACACTCAAAGAAGTGGGCGGGCTTTGAAACACAGTAGCACGCAGCTTCTGGTTCCTCAGTTCAGGGCTGTATAGCGCGCACATAATACATCTGCACCCTGCCCTATCAGCACTGATATGTATCACCTTGCATTGTTCTTAATAATTATATTTTTATGGAGGGGATTTTTTTCTTTTAAACTTAGTAAAGGATTAATCATTAACCTTTTTTAACTCGAAATTGTTCGCCATACATAAGTACTAAGTACTAATTTCAGACATAATTACACTCTATGTCAACCTGAAACGCTGTAAAATGGTCTAAAACACCATAAACGCAAACCTTACACAAAAGCTAGAAAAATTTGGTTATTTAAAATTTTTGAAAGTTCATGATAATTCATTATTTTAGTTGAAAATGCCTTTCTTTAATTTAACAACTATTCTCTTTAAAATATTTTTGTGGCTAAAAATGAATTTTTTGAATTAAAAATAACTATTCCCTATTTCGTTTCATATCATCTTCACTTGAGAATGCATCAACTGTTATTTTAAAAAGTTCTGTGTTTTGTTCACATTTTTATTTTTTATTTTCAATATTAATATTACAACAAGGCTCTCGAGTTTTCCCTTACATATCTGCCTTTTTCCAGAAGGGATCGCGTCTTGCAATTATTGAGTATTAAATATTTAGAAAACTTTGCAAGAAATGCATAACCCTACAAATTATTATTGATTTTCATTTTAAAAAATATTGATTTTCTATTTTTACGTATTTCGCGTATTGATATGTGTAATTTTAATTTTATATTATTCGGATGGTTGATAACATATGCACTTAGAGTGCGCCCAGAGTAGATACGACCCTGTTTTCAAAACCCCGCTGAGTGGCAAACAAGAGAGGCGGCACTATCGCTTACAGAAAGGAGCTATTGTATTTTAGTTGAAATACGCCAGCACTTAAAATATTTATTATTTCTATTAAACATAGTTTTTATGCAATCTATTTATATGGTGTTAATTCTTATCCTTTTGCAAACATTAATAGCTTTGGCTCGTGGCGGTAGGTACAATAGTATTGAAGATAATTTTTTTTTCTTGGAAACTACTTTATATCCACGCTTATGAAAATATTTAATTTTTGAAAAAGATAGAAGTTGTTAAGGCTTTGAAGAATAAATAAAAAAAATCGAAATTTTCTAGGCAAATTTGACGACACAGGAGCTTCTTAAAGTTGACCTATTCACGACGTGCGTTATTTCGGTACTTTCCGGCAAATAAATGATGACAGCTCCTCACCACATTTTTGCACAATAACCATTAAGCATGAAATCGACGAAAAAATAAAGACACAATCGCATAGAATATACAGTTTTTTTATACTATTTTTTTTCTTTGAGATATTAACGCCCAAACTGACCGGACTACATGAAAAAATTAGAGTAGTTAGAAGAAGAATGTTGGTCAAATCACTACCAATTTCCAAATTCTCGTTAAATATGACCATAACGATATATCATGACAGGCCCATATTTAAGACATCATAGTAACAAAAGTAACAATAATTTTTAATTTCTGCCTTATCAAATCGATTTATTTATCGTTCAATTTAAGATTAAATTCCGTATTCTGCAATCTAACCAAATTATTTTTTACCAAAAAAGGAAATAATTTTAACATAAGAAATCGATGTATCGAAAACTATTCGAGATATCAATTTAAAACTTTCAGATTCGTGTTTCTCGCAAAAAATCCTATAGGAATTCACAACAAAACTTTGTCGCCACGGATATCGTAATCTCCCAGGCATCTTTTTCAAGACAGAGTATAACGGGTATCATTGGCATATTATATCAAAAGAAAGTAATTTTTAAATTGGCACTGTAACGTTAGCCCTGAACAAGCTGGAAAAGGGATTAGAGTTACGGAAAATGCAGTAACCATAGTGAGTGCATTTTAAACTGTTTAAATGAAACCAATTATTTTAATATATTTCTAGAAGAAAACAGAGAAAATGTTTTTTTTTTTAATATCCAGTTACCTTTTAAAATTCGAATGCAAAACTTAAAACAAAGACAAATTTCATATAAATTTGTAAATTAAATTTAAATGTATTAACTTC
>NC_046661.1:111347283-111351836 GCF_010883055.1 Belonocnema kinseyi | reverse complement strand
AGAGCTTCAATCCAGGTGCAATTCTTCTCGATATAATGTGGTCTTTCAATCATTTGATTGTTATCGCTTCCATAGTTATCGGCTGGTATTATCGAAAGGTATAAATTTCTGAATATACTTAGCTTCGCAATTTTTGTTAAAATTTGCAGATTCCTATTATAGACAGTTATCAATACCTTCAGCAATATATATGGTTTGCGTCCGTGATAAATTTAGGGGCCGTCAATAAACAACGTTACCAATTTGAGGGAGGGGGGCCATTCTAAAAACTACGATTGGAAAAAGGGTGGGGTAGAGGTCAATGCAAAAGTAACGTTAAGCATTTAGATAATATTTAGTATGTCTCGTGATTATAGATTTGAACAAAATTGGGAATTTTTCAAAAAATTACTTCCCGGGCAACGGTACAGTTCAATAATAATGATGATAGTTTTACGTTCTTATCAGAGAAGGTATTAGATTTGTGTAAAATATAACCCCTCCCCCCCCCACCCTAGTTATTGTCAAATGTCCACGTTTTGAGACCCCTTGAATCCGAAAAACAGGTTGTTACGAATGCGTCTGTCTGCTTGTATATCTGCTTGTATGTATGCAAGCATGTATGTATGCATGTATGTGTGTCTGTCTGCATGTATGTCTTTCTGTGTGCACGATAACTTTTGAAAAAATTAATCTATTAGATTGACCTTTGGTACACTCGTGCGGTTATTGACATTATTCAAAAATTCAAACAATTCATCCTAATGACTTTTTTATAAAACCGAAAATTACCAGAGTTATAGCATTTACAAAATTCCAAAAAAGACACGAAAATCAACATTTAAGCCAAATAACGCACGATATAAAAAAAGTCAAGATAAGAAAAATATTGCTTTTTGAATACCCTACAACATTGTCATAACAACTTTTTGAATGTTCTTGAAAAATTCAAATTTTGACCGCATACAAAATAATGAAAAATCCAAAAATTACATTTTTCGGCCAAACTATGCAAAATAGGTTAAAAGATTAATTGAAAAAATTGTGCATTTGAAAAAGATCTACAAATTTTTAATAAATCACTTTTTGATAGGATGTGTATTTTTGGCTCTAATAATGAAAAACATCATTAACAGTAAAAAATCTGCCTGCTGTGTGGGCACATTCTCATCACAACTTTTGTCTTTGGATTACTTTTTCGTCTCGTCTGTGGGGTTTCATAAAATTAATTTTTTATGTTCTTAATGCTATTTTTCACGATTCAAACCAAAAAACGAGCTATTAAAAAATTATTCATAAAAAATAAATCATTTTTACATTCTCATCAGATAAGTTATTAGATTTATGTAAAATTGGACCCCCCCCCCTCGTTTTTGTCAAAAAGTCCACGATTTGAGAACCCCTGAATCCGAAAAACAGGTTTTTACGAATGTGTTTGTCTATATGTCTGTCTGTATTTATTTCTGTCTGTCTGTGAGCACGGTAACTTTTGAAAAAAATTAATCTATTAGATTGGCCTTTGGTAAACTCTTTTAGTGTCCTAAACTAAAGGTCAAGTTCGTTAGCCAGCTATTTTGGATAGATATTAAAAAAGAGAGCGCATTTTGAAATTTTTTGGTAGCATATTTTTTTATGATTCAAAAATTCTCTGTACACTTCTTATATAGTACTGGAAAACAAAAATGCTAATTTTCGATAGCCCTACAAGATTATCATAACAACTTTTTAAATTTTTTCGAAAAGTTCAAAATTCAAATGTGATATAATAGAGTTGAACATAATGTAGATAAGGTCGCATTTTCGAGGTAATCAAGTTCGAAGCTTAAGATACGTGATAAGAATGTGTTCGTTGAAGCGAAGGAGCTTTAATAAAAAATAATTCATAATCTCCAAATAACAGCTTCGACCTTTCATTTAAAAGGCTTGCCCACAAATGTGGGGTAAATACAAATACCGAGCACGTAGCGCGAGATAAATGCATAATCCAGCGCGAAGCGCGAGAATCAACAATCGTGCACCCTAGAGTCTAGAAGCACTCAACTTGCAAACGAAGCGAGCCGCGCAAGATGAGAATGTGCCCGTGCAGCGGGCAGGATTTTTTCGTCAACGATATATTGAAAAACATACATAATAATTATATGCTGTTCAGTTTTGTATACACTGTTTTATATATTTTTTAAAATTAACTTTAACCTAATTATCGAGCTCGATTATCGCAATGAGAATGTCATCGTTAAAGCCGCAGGTGCTTTGAGAACCTTCTTTAAGGATGTTGGTTAAATCCAAATTTGAATTTTTTTTCTAGCTACGTAACTGACTTAAAAATGAAGAATCAAAAAATTTGTTATTAACCACATTTTGATAGGATGCGTAGTTTTGGCTTTAATCATGAAAAACGTCATTAACAGTAAAAATAAATGTGCCCGCTGCGTGAGCGCTTTTTAAATATTTTTGAGACCATTTTTCCAAAGTTCAAGAATTCTCTGTACAGTATTCATAGTATTTAAAAAGTGCAACAATTTATCTAATGACTTTTTTCATAAAATTAAAAATTATGATTTAGAGCATTTACAAAATTCCAAAAAACACCAAAATGAACCTTTTAAGCCAATTACCGGACGATATGAAAAAATGGCAAGAAAAGAAAAAGTTTGATTTCTAAATGCCCTAGAAGATTATCATAACAACTTTTTGAATTTTCTGACAAATCACAAAATATATTTTGACAGCATAAAAAAAAGTGGAAAATCCAAAAGTTACATTTTTCATGCAAAATTTTCATAGTATTTTAAATATTCTCAAATATAATAATGCAATATCAAAAAAAAAAATATATATATATATATGTATGTATATATATATATATATATACATAATTTAAAAGTTAAAAACAGTAAGGTTTTAAATCATAAAGAAACCATTGGAAATGAGCAAATTTAGTTTATGGAAAAACAACAAAAGTTGCAATAAAACGTTGAATAACCAAATTTTCTAAAAAGAATGCGCATTTTTTTAAACCGGACAATGAAATTTCTTCTGTTTTAATACCAATGCAAGTTACGAATTATAATAGTATACATTTATGGGAATGATATAAAATTTCCAGGTACAAACTCGAGTGCGAAGCACGAGATACCTGATGAGAATTTGTTTGTTAAAGCCGAAGGAGCTTTAACAAAAGAGAATTCACAATCACCAAATTACTATTGTCGATACTTTCACCTTCAGTTTTAAAAAGTCTGTGCAGAAATATTGAGCGCCTAGCGTGAGTTAAATAAAATATCGAGCGCGAAACGCTAGATAAATATATTATCAAGCGCGAAGCGCGAGAACCAACATAATTCTTGCCTCTCCCCCCTCCCCCCTTGAGGCGTTGGAAAAGGGGCTGGGGTGCGATCTTACATTATTTTTGTGACCAGTCACAAAGGTGCCTTCGATATCTCGAAAACTATTCAAGATATCGATTTAAAATGGCACATATGTATTTCTTGCTAAAAATCCCATCGAAATTCATATTCAGAAATTATGGGTGCAATTGCAGAATAGGGGATATCAGAATGATTATATTTAACTCACCGTTTAGGTGCTTATAAACATCCAAACGGCCAGAAACACCCCTTTGACAGGTCACAAACATAATTTTGTCAAAACCCTACCCTTTTCCAACGTTTCGTAAGGGCGGGAAGGCACGTCTATGACTAGTTAGAAGAAGAATGTTGGTCAAATCACTACCAATTTCCAAATTCTCGTTAAATATGATCATAACGATATATCGTGACAGACCCATATTTAAGACATCATAGTAACAAAAGTAACAATAATTTTTAATTTTTGCCTTATCAAATCGATTTATTTATCGTTCAATTTAAGATTCTAATAATTTGTTGTCAAAAAAAAAAATCGTTTTTTCTGCTAAAATAGAGGTGACAGGTGACCCACCTTTGGGACAATTCACGAGTTACGTAGCGCGTTTTTCTTTTTTCCATATCGCTGTATCACTGTCCAGTTCACGGAAATTATATTCTCATTTTTATTTAAACAAAAGAAAAACGCGTTACGTAATTTGTGAATATCCCTATTCTGCAATCTAACCAAATTATGTTTTACCAAAAAAGGAAATAATTTTAACATAAAAAATCGATGTATCGAAAACTATTCGAGATATCGATTTAAAACTTTCAGATTCGTGTTTCTCGCAAAAAATCCTATAGGAATTCACAACAAAACTTTGTCGCCACGGATATCGTAATCTCCCAGGCATCTTTTTTAGGACAGAGTATAACGGGTATCATTTGGCATATTATATTAAAAGAAAGTAATTTTTAAATTGGCACTGTAACGTTAGCCCTGAACAAGCTGGAAAAGGGATTAGAGTTACGGAAAATGCAGTAACCATAGTCAGTGCGTTTTAAACTGTTTAAATGAAACCAATTATTTTAATATATTTCTAGAAGAAAACAGAGAAAATGTTGTTTTTTTTAATATCCAGTTACCTTTTAAAATTCGAATGCAAAACTTAAAACAAAGACAAATTTCATATAAATTTGTAAATTAAATTTAAATGTATTAACTTC
>NC_046661.1:111343508-111347183 GCF_010883055.1 Belonocnema kinseyi | reverse complement strand
TTTTTTTAATATCCAGTTACCTTTTAAAATTCGAATGCAAAACTTAAAACAAAGACAAATTTCATATAAATTTGTAAATTAAATTTAAATGTATTAACTTCTTTAATATTTTGAAAGCCTCTTACTTAAAAATTATTAATGATCTTAAGCATGCTTTTTGAAGTTACTAGCGCCCTTAAAATCGTGTTTTTAATTCTGCAAAAGATTAATTATTTCATTTTATAAGCGTAAAATTTGAACTTTTTTACCCTGAAAAACTTAAATTTAAAATAAAATTGTTTTCACAGACTTTAAATAAAAACTTTTTGAATGTTGAATTCTTCAGTTTGGACCTTTTGATTTTTGTCAACATTATGCTTAAAAAGAGAATCATTTTTTCTCTATAATTTAAGATTTAATCAAAATAAAATAAATCACAATAATAGCTAGGAAGAAACTCACCTTTTTTTCCCTTTTTCCTTCTCTGAGAATTCCCGTCTTCAATTTCTCTTAAAAGTGCTCTTGCCTCTTTAATTTGCAGTTGAATAAGTTCGTTATATTTTTTTAAAAGGAGTTTTTTCATTACAACCTTGAAAATTGGGTACTCCTTCTTAATAATCAGTTTCTTCGAATTGATTTTCACTACACTACTTACTACACTACTTGACTAGACAACATTCGGTTATAAAATTTAAAATTCAACTGAGACTTAAGTATTCCGTGAGGTCAATTTATAGATTTTTCTAAATACGGAGAGGAAAATAAACAGGAAACCTGAAGGAATAAAAATTATCCAATGATGGGGCTGTTACCTACCACGTTCAGGGAAAAATCAAAATTCATTACATGCCCAAAACTTCCCGGAATTTCTAACGTTTATTGTTCACTAGCAGGTTCGTACCTGGAAAACTTAATTGCGGTTAACGACGTTCTAGTCCTTATGATTTATTATAACTAATTGCGTATTGCAACAAATAAATCAATTTAACTTAAGCCTATTCAAACTTTAGATTTTGAAAAATGATTATAAGAAGGGTTTTCTTTTAACTATAAAATTTACAAGTTCTGAGATTAAAACACGATTTTCAAATAAGAATCATATTTCTGATACATGTATAAATAATTTTGAAACAGATAATAATTATTTCGTCCCAGTTACCTGCGTGCGGTTCTCTCACTACGCGGCTTCCCCTCACTCAGCCGAACTGCTGCCATCGAGTCTACAGCGGGAATCCTTTGTACCTAATGTGAGGACTAAAATTCCGAATATAACATTGTTTGAATTTGACACGTAGTAATTTACAAACATAACATTCCAAATCTGCGAATTACAGCGATTCCGATGAAGTTTTATTTACAATAAAATGTTAAAAATTAAAGAATAAATATTCAAGTTCATGAGAAATTTCATGGACATTTTTTCAGTATATTTTACTCACATCAACTGCAATAGCTTTAATTTATCAGTGCAATATTTTACTTAACTTGGGAAAATTTCAGAAGCTAAAATTTGGCCAGATTTTAAAACAGTCGGATTTCTCGAAATTATCGTTAAATAATTTTGCACTTCCAGGCACATTGCTAAAAAGTATTCTTGAAACAGTTTGCCTTTAAAAGTTTATTTTCGGTTTATACAAGCAATGAAAGCCAGGCTCGAAATCGTTCTTAATTCCAAGTTACAGTGTAACTTTTCGCCTGGAATTTAGTTTTGATTTCTGAATTATTTCTTACTTTGTTCGGATTCGTTTAAGGTTTAACACTGAAGCACTTTTAAATTACAAATGTAACTTTAATGTCAGATGTGGATAATTGTGAGTGATATTTCTGCACGTGTTACTGAAAATATATTTATAAAAACCCGTTTAATTCTGATTCTTATGTGTTAATATAGAATTTTTTAATGCATCAAATCTGGCAAAATGTCAGTTTCTGTAATTTTTCCAGTTTAATTAAAATATCTTAAAATTATAGCTCAAATCAGATTTTTAAATAATTATCAAACCAAAAGGTACCCAAAATGAAGGCTAAGTTTGTTAATCAGATATTTCGAACATTGGGAGCATTTTAAAAATTTTGAATTTTAAAAAATTTTTGTCGAAATTTCTTCTAGATGGGCCAAAGACTTGCAAATTATCTAAATAAAATTTTTTATTTTGATAAAAATTAGAAAAGTTATATACTTTTCAAAAATTTGAAAATTTTCAAAAAATATAAAAAATTATTTTTTTCATGGATCCAAAAATCTTATTAAACATTTTCACTACATACCAAATATATTTAAAAACTATTTTAGCCGATTTTTTCGATTAGTCCAAAATTTAAAAAATTTTAGCATTTTCAAAATTTTCAAATTTTTTTTCTTGATATTATAAAAAATGTTGTCAACGTTTCTTGTGGATGGGTAAAAGACTTGCAAATTATCTAAATGCAATTTTTAATTTTGATGAAAATTAGAAAAGTTATATACTTTTCAAAATTTTCAAAAAATAGAAAAATTTATTTTTTTCATATATCCAAAAATCTCATTCAAAATTTTCACTAGATACCAAATATATTTCAAAACTATTCTAGCCGAATTTTTTGATTAGCACAAAATTAAAAATATTAGAGCCTTTATAACCTAACTGTTAAACGCGAAGCGCGATTATCGCAATTAGAATGTAATCGTCAAGGCCGTAGGTACTTTGAGAACCTTCTTTAATGACAAATTTAGAAAAAAGTGTTCAGCTTCAGTTAAGAAAATAGAAAATGATTAAACAACCACAGCAGGGCCCTATTAGGTTCAGGAAAAATAAAATGTGAGCATTATTTTGCAATATCAGAATAAGCAGTACCAGACCAAGGTACACACAAAACAAATTGTAATAGACATTTGATATAATAGTTTTAAACATAGAATGTAGAAAATTTCGCATTGTGGTCTGTGCACAAATGTGAAGGGTAATGCAAAGACCGAGCGCGGAGCGCGAGATAAAAATATTATCGGGCGCGAAGGGCGATCGAAGCGAGCCGCACGCGCAACGCTCCTTGAGAATGTGCCCGCAAAGCGGGCGGATTTTTTTTATTCAAAAAGCTACTATTAGGTTGATGATTGAACCATTTGGTGGAAATTTTGTTTTGACCGTTTTTAGTTAGAAATTCGACTATTCAATCTTTCATTGATTATTCATATTTGTTGGTTAAAAAATTGACTAAATACCTAAATGGTTGAAAGTTGAATTACTTTGTTCAGCAGTCAGTTTATTGGTTGAAGATTTAACTCTTTTTTGTTGAAAACCCGTTTCTCTTTGGCGAAAATTAATTTATTACCTAAAAATTTAAGTATTCCATTTTCAGCAGACAGTTGGTCGTTTTTACTTGAATATTCAGCTATTAAATTTGTCATTGAGAATTCATATTTTTTGTTCAAAATTCATCTAGAATTGTCGGAAAATTGACATCACAATTTTTCAACGGATCTCCACGTTTCGAGACCCCCTGAATCCAAAAATCAGGTTTTCACGATGGCGTCTGTCTGTCCGTCCGGCCATCCGTCCGTCCGTAAACACGATAACTCTTGAAAAATGAACGAATCAAATTCATCTTTGGCACACTTTTTTAAGATCCTAAAAGAAAGGACGAGTTCGTGAGCCAGCTATTTTTGATAAAAATTCAAAAAGTGAGCGCATTTTGAAAATTTTTGAGACAACTTTTTTC
>NC_046661.1:111342054-111343408 GCF_010883055.1 Belonocnema kinseyi | reverse complement strand
AAAGTGAGCGCATTTTGAAAATTTTTGAGACAACTTTTTTCTGAATTTGAAAATTCTATGTACGGATATTTATAGTATTAAAAAGAGCAAACAATTTATCCTAATGACTTTTTTCGATAAAAAGAAAATTCTCAGAATTATAGCGTTTTCAAATTTTTTTTAATTAACCGAAAATCAAAATTTCAAGCCGAAAAACGCACGATATGAAAAAAGTTCGTATTTTCTTCAAAAATCGAAAATTCAAATTTTGATTGCACAAAAAATAATGGAAAATAAAAAAACCCATTTTGTGGACAAACTATTTAGGATACAAAAAAAATGAATTAACAAAAATGGTTATCCCAAAAAAGACATACAATTTCGTTAAGAATCACTTCTTGATAGAAAGCGATTTTTTTATTTTATTCGTGAAAAATAACGTTGAGAAAAATACAAAAAAAAATGTGTGGAAAAAGGACGAAAGATACGAAAAAAAATCCAACAAAACCTGTTTACAAATGTCTGTCGGAAATCGAGCGCGCAGCGCGAGTGTCACGATGAGAATGTGTACCTCAAAGCCTACAGAGCTTTGAGAAACTTAATATTTGACTATACTTAATTAAGTAGACAATTCAGAATATGAAGACGCATATAAATACTGCCATCTAAAAAAGATCTTTTTGATAAAGTTTTTTTCAAGCATTCTAAATGCAAAGAATAAATATCCGAGCGCGAAGTGCGAGGTGTAATTATGTTCGAGCGCGAAGCGCTAGGTAACCTATTATCAAGCGCGAAGCGCGAGATTTGACCGTCACGCGCCCTAGGCGCGCTCAATCTTGCGAGCAAAGCGAGCCGCGCGCGTAGCGCCCAATAAGAATGTGCCCGAGAAGCGGGCAGATTTTTTTGTTGCTGACTCAACTATTTTGTTGAAAATTCTTTCCTTTTTTGTTTAAAAATTAATTTTTGTAACTGAAAATTTTACTATTCCAATTTTAATTATAAACTTATCTTTTTATTTGAAAATTTCTTTATCTCATGGAACATTCTTTTCCTTTTCAAACAATAGTATTCACAACCAATTAGTTGCACTGTCACGTAAAAGGCACAAGTTTTCAACAAAATAGTTGAACTTTCGATTAAAATTAGAAGCCATCAGTAATAAAATAAAATAAACTTTGTACCAGAAGTGTTGAATCCAAAAAACCATATTTTTAAAAATACTCCTAATTAAAAAAGTTAAAAAATAAAATAAATAATTAAAATGAAAATTCCTAAATCTTGACAATACAATTATAGAATTGTATAGAATATTGAATAGAAAACATTAAGTATAATTAACCGTGCAAAAATAAATGAATAAATTACTAAGCCAAAA
>NC_046661.1:111340541-111341954 GCF_010883055.1 Belonocnema kinseyi | reverse complement strand
TTTTAAGATCCTAAAAGAAAGGACGAGTTCGTGAGCCAGCTATTTTTGATAAAAATTCAAAAAGTGAGCGCATTTTGAAAATTTTTGAGACAACTTTTTTCTAATTTGAAAATTCTATGTACGGATGTTTATAGTATTAAAAAGAGCAAACAATTTATCCTAATGACTTTTTCCGATAAAAAGATAATTCTCAGAATTATAGCGTTTTCAAAATTTTTTTAATTAACCGAAAATCAAAATTTGAAGCCGAAAAACGCACGATATGAAAAAAGTTCGTATTTTCTTCAAAAATCGAAAATTCAAATTTTGATTGCACAAAAAATAATGGAAAATAAAAAAACCCATTTTGTGGACAAACTATTTAGGATACAAAAAAAATGAATTAACAAAAATGGTTATCCCAAAAAAGACATACAATTTCGTTAAGAATCACTTCTTGATAGAAAGCGATTTTTTTGTTTTATTCGTGAAAAATAACGTTGAAAAAAAATACAAAAAAAAATATGTGGAGAAAGGACGAAAGATACGAAAAAAAATCCAACAAAACCTGTTTAGAAATGTCTGTCGGAAATCGAGCGCGCAGCGCGAGTGACACGATGAGAATGTATACCTCAAAGCCTACAGAGCTTTGAGAAACTTAATATTTGACTATACTTAATTAAGTAGACAATTCAGAATATGAAGACGCATATAAATACTGCCATCTAAAAAAGATCTTTTTGATAAAGTTTTTTCAAGCATTCTAAATGTAAAGAATAAATATCCGAGCACGAAGCGCGAGGTGTAATTATGTTCGAGCGCGAAGCGCTAGGTAACCTATTATCGAGCGCGAAGCGCGAGATTTGACCGTCGCGCGCCCTAGGCGCGCTCAATCTTGCGAGCAAAGCGAGCCGCTCGCGTAGCGCCCAATGAGAATGTTCCCGAGAAGCGGGCAGATTTTTTTGTTGCTGACTCAACTATTTTGTTGAAAATTCTTTCCTTTTTTGTTTAAAAATTAATTATTGTAACTGCAAATTTTACTATTGCAATTTTAATTATAAACTTATCTTTTTATTTGAAAATTCCTTTATCTCATGGAACATTCTTTTCCTTTTCAAACAATAGTATTCACAACCAATTATTTGCACTGTCACGTAAAAGGCACAAGTTTTCAACAAAATAGTTGAACTTTCAATTAAAATTAGAAGCCATCAGTAACAAAATAAAATAAACTTTGTACCAGAAGTGTTGAATCAAAAAAACCATATTTTTAAAAATACTCCTAATTAAAAAAGTTAAAAAATAAAATAAATAATTAAAACGAAAATTCCCAAATCTTGACAATACAATTATAGAATTGTATAGAATATTGAATAGAAAACATTAAGTATAATTAACCGTGCAAAAATAAATGAATAAATTACTAAGCCAAAA
>NC_046661.1:111338855-111340441 GCF_010883055.1 Belonocnema kinseyi | reverse complement strand
AATCTTGACAATACAATTATAGAATTGTATAGAATATTGAATAGAAAACATTAAGTATAATTAACCGTGCAAAAATAAATGAATAAATTACTAAGCCAAAATTTGAAAAAATTGGTTAATTCGAAAAATTTTTGCTCTGTAATTGATTTATTTATGTTTGCATATTTACTTATTTGTGATGTTTTCTTTTCCTTAATTTTTCTTCTGTAATGGTCTCTTTAAAATTTGGGATTTTTCAACTTCACCATTTATTGTGTTTTTTAACGTTTTTAATTGGTAGAACAAAAAAATGCTTTTTGCATTTAACTCTTTTGATAGAAATTTTATTTTTTTATTGAGGGTTCATAATTTCAATTTAAAATGCAACTGTTTTATTAAAAATGTATGCCTTTTACTGGAAAGTGCATCTAATTGATGTGAATACGACTGTTTCGTTAATCATCCATTTTTGTTATTGAAAATTCGTCTTTTTTTGTTCGAAAGTTCGTTTTTTTGAACATAAAATTCATTATTTTGGGCTAAAAATTTATATTTTTTGGTAGAAAAGTCCTTTGTTGAAAAATAATTTTTCTTGTTTGAAAAGATAAATAAATACTCCACTATATTTTCTTCGAAATGAAACTACTCGCCTTAAATTAATTCTTTTTTTGTTCAAAATTTAACTATTAGGGTGAAAGCTTTTTAAGCGCTCGAAGAATGGTATAGCAATTTGTTAAATTATTTATTTATAGTCCAATTTCTTAAATTAATTGTTCCAATTGATTAAGGTCATGTACCACTTACCCGATTCCTACTTTACCCACATATTTTAAAACTAATCTTCTTATGGATCCTTGATATTTGGAATAGTTACAAAAAGAAATTTCTTCTAGAAAAACTTGATAAAAAGTTATAATAATTTTTTTTCAAAGATAAACCATAAATCTAGGAATGATAAAAAACCAAATTTGTTTGTAAATTATTGTTATCTATAGCTTATATTTTTTTATTCTGGTTTGCTATTATTATTTTCATAATATCTGTATGTTTTAGCAACTGAAATTAGGTATAGATAATTTAAAGTCGATATAAAAGAAAGCGTTTTTCCATGTTTCAATGACAATAATAGAAGATTATTAAAAATTCATTAAATAACAACCACCTAATCAATTTAAAGAATCACTTTCATAGTATTAAATTTGTATTGAATAAAAGCCAAATGCTCAGTGCAAATCAAGACTTACAATAAAAATCCTGCTTAAATTCTAATTAAGATTTACATTTCGAATTTAAAAAATTTAATTTTCAAGATGGTTTGGCATCCAAACAAATTAAAAGATGCATTACTACCAATTTTGATATGTAACTGGATATCAGGATTGAGCATTTTTGAATATCCTTCAGGGAAACCAAGATTTTTTTTCAGTTTGTTCTATCTTATAATTTTGCTTTCTGGATATTTATATGTGCCTTTCACTGAAGGATTTGATGTTTGCAACCTTAATCAGAGCTTCAATCCAGGTGCAATTCTTCTCGATATAATGTGGTCTTTCAATCATTTGATTGTTATCGCTTCCATAGTTATCGGCTGGTATTATCGAAAGGTA
>NC_046661.1:111323965-111338755 GCF_010883055.1 Belonocnema kinseyi | reverse complement strand
AGAGCTTCAATCCAGGTGCAATTCTTCTCGATATAATGTGGTCTTTCAATCATTTGATTGTTATCGCTTCCATAGTTATCGGCTGGTATTATCGAAAGGTATGAATTTCTGAATATACTTAGCTTCGCAATTTTTGTTAAAATTTGCAGATTCCTATTATAGAAAGTTATCAATACCTTCAGCAATATATATGATTTGCGTCCGTGATAAATTTAGGGGCCGTCAATAAACTACGTTACCAATTTGAGGGAGGGGGGCCATTCTAAAAACTACGATTGGAAAAAGGGTGGGGTAGAGGTCAATGCAAAAGTAACGTTACGAATTTAGATAACATTTAGTACGTCTCGTGATTATAGATTTGAACAAAATTGGGAATTTTTCAAAAAATTACTTCCCGGGCAACGGTACAATTCAATAATAATGATGATAGTTTTACGTTCTTATCAGTGAAGGTATTAAATTTGTGTAAAATATAACCACCCCCCCCCCCCCCCCCCTAGTTTTTGTCAAATGTCCACGTTTTGAGACCCCTTGAATCCGAAAAACAGGTTTTTACGAATGCGTCTGTCTGCCTGTATATCTGCTTGTATGTATGGAAGCATGCATGTATGCATGTATGTGTGTCTGTCTGCATGTATGTCTTTCTGTGTGCACGATAACTTTTGAAAAAATTAAGCTATTAGATTGACCTTTGGAACACTCGTTTATGAGAAAAAAAATTACCAGAGTTATAGCATTACTATAAAAAAAAAATTACAAGAGTTATAGCATTTACAAAATTCCAAAAAACACACGAAAATCTACATTTAAGCAAATTACGCACGATATAAAAAAAGTCAAGATAAGAAAAATATTGCTTTTTGAATACCCTACAACATTGTCATAACAACTTTTTGAATGTTCTTGAAAAATCCAAAATTCAAATTTTGACCGCACACAAAATAATGAAAAATCCAAAAATTACATTTTTCGGCCAAACCATGCAAAATAGGGTAAAAGATTAATTGAAAAAATTGTGCATTTGAAAAAGATCTACAAATTTTCAATAAATCACTTTTTGATAGGATGTGTATTTTTGGCTCTAATAATGAAAAACATCATTAACAGTAAAAAATTTGCCTGCTGTGTGGGCACATTCTCATCACAACTTTTGTCTTTGGATTACTTTTTCGTCTCGTGTGTGGGGTTTCCAAAAATTTAATTTTTTATGTTCTAAATGCTATTTTTTTACGATACAAACCAAAAACCGAGGTATTAAAAAATTATTCATAAAAAATAAATCATTTTTACATTCTCATCAGATAAGTTATTAGATTTATGTAAAATTGGACCCCCCCCCCGTTTTTGTCAAAAAGTCCACGATTTGAGACCCCCTGAATCCAAAAAACAGGTTTTTACGAATGTGTTTGTCTGTATGTCTGCTGTCTTTATTTCTGTCTGTCTGTGAGCACGGTAACTTTTGAAAAAAATTAATCTATTAGATTGGCCTTTGGTACACTCTTTTAGTGTCCTAAACTAAAGGTCAAGTTCGTTAGCCAACTATTTTGGATAGATATTAAAAAAGAGAGCGCATTTTGAAATTTTTTGGTACCATATTTTTTTATGATTCAAAAATTCTCTGTACACTTGTTATATAGTACTGGAAAAGAAAAATGTTAATTTTCAATAGCCCTACAAGATTATCATAACAACTTTTTGAATTTTTTCGAAAAGTTGAAAATTCAAATTTTTATCGCACAAAAAATAATAAAAAATTGAATTTTGCGGTCAAACTAAGCAAGATTAGAAAAAAAATCAACTAAAATTGCGCGCCCTAAAAAAATATATAACTTTGTCATTAATCATTTTTTGATAGGACTCGTAGTTTTTGTTTTTAGTCGTAAAAAACAACATTGAAAATTTAAAGTTTTGGACAAACGACACAAGAGACGAACTAAGTTACAAGACATCAGCTCTTTAACCAAAAAATATCTACAGGTTTATTATAAACTCTGGTTATCAAAATATATTGATAGTAAAAAATAAACTTTCTGGAGAAAGGACACAAGATACAATAACATTTTATTTAACAACATTTTTCGCCAATGATATCTACAATGAATATAAAAAAATTAAATTCATAGAAAAACGACACAAATTGGAATGAAATGTTTAATAATCATTTTTATTTAATAGAATGCGGATTTTTTGTAAAGGTCAAAATAAGACAATGATAATACTTTTGTTCCAATATTAAAGCAATCATTAAAAATAAAATTTGTTCTTTATTTTATAATATCTGAATAAGAAACCCGAGACCGAGGTAGAGAAATAATATAATATACATGTGATATAATAGAGTTGAACATAATGTAGATAAGGTCGCATTTTCGAGGTAATCAAGTTCGAAGCTTAAGATACGTGAAAAGAATGTATTCGTTGAAGCGAAGGAGCTTTAATAAAAAATAATTCATAATCTCCACATAGCAGCTTCGATGCTTTGACCTTTCATTTAAAAGGCTTGCCCATAAATGTGGGGTAAACAAATACCGAGCACGTAGCGCGAGATAAATGCATAATCCAGCGCGAAGCGCGAGAATCAACAGTCACGCACCCTCGAGTCTAGACGCACTCAACTTGCAAACGAAGCGAGCCGCGCAAGATGAGAATGTGCCCGCGCAGCGGGCAGGATTTTTTCAACAATATATTGAAAAACATACATAATAATTATATGCTATTCAGTTTTGTATACACTGTTTTATATATATTTTTAAATTAACTTTAACCTAATTATCGAGCTCGATTATCGCAATGAGAATGTCATCGTTAAAACCGCAGGTGCTTTGAGAACCTTCTTTAAGGATGTTGGTTAAATCCAAATTTGAATTTTTTTCTAGCTACGTAACTGACTCAAAAATGAAAAATCAAAAAATTTGTTATTAACCACTTTTTGATAGGATGCGTAGTTTTGGCTTTAATCATGATAAACGTCATTAACAGTAAAAATAAATGTGCCCGCTGCGTGAGCACTTTCTTACCACAACTTTTGTCTTTTAATTACTTTTTCGTCTCGTGTGTGGGGTTTCAAAAAATTCAACTTTTCATGTTTTTGATGCTATTTTTTTATGATTTAAAGTAAAAACAGAACTATTAAAAAAATTAATCGTGACAAATAAATCATTTTTACATTTTCATCAGAGCAGGTATTAGATTTGTATAAAATTTGACCTCCCTAGTTTTTATCAAAAGGTCCACGATCTGAGACCCCCCAAAAATCAGAAAAACAGGTTTTTACGAATGTGTCTATCTGTATGCCTATCTGTCGTTATGTATGTCTTTATATCTGTCTGTCTTTGAGCACGATAACTTTTGAAAAAAATTAATCTTATAGATTGGCTTTTGGTGTATTCTTTTAGTGTCCTAAGCTAAATGCCAAGTTTGTTAGTCAGACATTTTGGATAAAAACACTAAAAGGGAGCCCATTTTGAAAATTTTTGGGTACAAATTTTTTCATGATTCAAAAATTCTGTGTACGATTGTTCATAGTACTTTAAAAAAAATTTTACTTTTCGATAGCCCTACAAGATTATCATATCAACTTTTCGAACTTTTTCGAAAAATTCAAATTTTAACCGCACGAAAACTTATTAAAAATCAAAAATTGCATTTTGTGGCCATACTAAGCCAAAATAAATAGATAACATTTTTTTTCATCGAAGGTAGAGCAAAAAAATGTTTATAAATGTTTTTCTTACATTCTCATCAGAGAAGGTATTAGATATGTGTAAAATTTAACAACCAGCCCCCTGCCACCAGTAATTGTCAAATGTCCACGTTTTGACACCCCCTAAATCCGCAAAATAGGTTTTTACGAATGTGTCTGTCTGTCGGTCTGTCTGCATGTATTTACACTTGTCTATCAGTCAGCATGATTACTTTAGAAAAATAATTCTATTAGATGGGCCTCCAGTACACTCTTTCAGTATCCTAAACTAAAGGTTAAGTTCGTTGGCCAGTCATCATGTATAAAATTTTAAAAAGTAAGCGCTTTTTAAATATTTTTGAGACCATTTTTTCAAAGTTCAAGAATTCTCTGTACGGTATTCATAGTATTTAAAAAGTCCAACAATTTATCTAATGACTTTTTTCATAAAATTGAAAATTATGATTTAGAGCATTTACAAAATTCCAAAAAACACACGAATATGAACATTTTAAGCCAATTAACGGACGATATGAAAAAATGGCAAGAAAATAAAAAGTTTAATTTCTAAATGCCCTAGAAGATTATCATAACAACTTTTTGAATTTTCTGGATAAATCAAAAAATAAATTTGGACAGCATAAAAAATAATGGAAAATCCAAAAGTTACATTTTTTCATGAAAAATTTTCACAGTATTTTAAATATTCTCAAATATAACAATGCATTATCAATATATATATATATATTTATTTATTTATATACAGGGTGGACACGCTTGGGCTTACATACGTGGCTAATCGAATGCTACCCGAATTGCGCATTAGCAGGGGAGAAGCCATTATACAGGGGTAATTCATATTTCGCGCCTTTAAAGTTGTATTCGGATCGGCCATTCGGTCAAGTCCGTGCATCTTCGGATCAAGTTTATTATAGTTTCCATGGTTGCGTTCGAAACTTCAAATGGATACAAGTATCAAAGCAATATAGGTTATGTTACATAGTAATTACAAATAATAAATGTGTTTAATTAATAATGAAATGAGACATGTGAACTGAGAAGTGAACTTCAATTTTTTTCTGTGCCAATAACATTATGGAATGTCTGCTGAGTAACAAATACTATAAAATAGTAATAATTGTCTGCGCTTCCAGTGGTCGAAGAGTGAATTGTGTTTACCACTTATTTACGGCATAGAAACAGGTATGTAATGAATAGACAGAATATATTTTGAATAAAGTGAATGAAATATTACATGCGTAAACTTTAAATTAACATTACCTATATTTACTTGCAGCGATTAGGGCAAACAGGTGAATCTGAATATAACCTCGAAAAAATGACAGATCGGCCCGGCATGTTTATTATACTTTCGATTGATTATTCTTTACCAAAGAAATGTTTGGTGGTTTAGTATGTTTATCACTGACTGTGTCGGCAGCGATAATTTAAATAATAATTATTTATTGTCAATTGAACAATCATTACTTATTAATCAATTTAATAAGTTAAACATTATTTCTGGATTTAAAATTTTATTATCATTGTTTTTTACACAGATCGATCCTAGAAGAAATACACATTAGGAAATACAGATAGAATTGGTGCATTTTAATCAACATTGTTGAGAAATCGTTATCTCTGGACCTTATCCCAATACTGGGGATTGATCAGCCTAAAATTAATTATCTGAGTCATTTGAATGATATAGGCGTATCAAAAAGATATCTCGAAGCAATTTAACTTCCCCGAATTTTAATTGATACAATTTTCAGGGATGTTTTTTATTTTAGAAAATGTTTTCTATGGACCTCATCTCAAAATTTATTTTATTAGTTTATCAAACCAAATTTTACGATGAAGTCCAGAGAAAACATTTTCTAAAATAAAAAACATCCCTGAAAATTGTATCAATTAAAATTCGGGCTAGTTAAATTGCTTCGAGGTAAACAATCAGTGATAACCTTCAGTATATTTAATAACTTCAATAACTTCAGTGATAAACATACAAAACCACCAAACATTTCTTTGGTAAAGAGTAATCAATCAAAAGTATAATAAACATGCTGGGCCGATCTGTCATTTTTTCGAGGTAATGAATATTATCACTATTTTATAGCATTTGTCACTCAGCAGACATTCCATAATGTTGTTGGCACAGAAAAAAATTGAATTTTACTTCTTAGTTCACATGTCTCATTTCATTATTGATTAAACACTTTTATTATTTGCAATTACTATGTAACATAACCTATATTGTTTTGAAACTTGTATCCATTTGAAGTTTCGAACGCAACCATGGAAACTATGATAAACTTGATCCGAAGATGCACGGACTTGATCGAATGGCCGACTCAAATGCAACTTTAAAGGCGCGAAATATGAAAATACCCCTGAATAATGACTTCTCCCCTGCTATTGTTCAATTCGGGTAGCATTCGATTCGCCATGTATGTAAGCCCCAGCGTGTCCACCCTGTGTGTGTGTGTGTGTGTATATAATTTAGAAGTTAAAAACAGTAAGGTTTTAAATCATAGAAAAAACATTGGAAATGAGCAAATTTAGTTTATGGAAAAACAACAAAAGTTGCAATAAAACGTTGAACCGATGCAAGTTACGAATTATAATAGTATACATTTATGGGAATGATATAAAATTTCAGGTATAAACTCGAGTGCGAAGCACGAGATACGTAATGAGAATGTGTCCGTTAAAGCCGAAGGAGCTTTAAAAAAAGAGAATTCACAATCACTAAATTACTGTTGTCGATACTTTCATCTTCAGTTTTAAAAAGTCTGTGCAGAAATATCGAGCGCGTAGCGTAAGCTAAATACAATATCGAGCGTGAAACGCCAGATAAATATATTATCAAGCGCGAGGCGCGAGAAGCACAATTCGCGCGCTGTAGGCGCGCTCAAACATGCGAGCGCAGCGCGCGATGAAAATGTGCCTGCAAACCGGGCAGCTTTTTTTACTCACATTTCTAACATAATAGAAGAATTCTCCAGATATACCAGGTTTTCAAAGGGGCACCTCCTGATGATGTTTGACCATTAATTTTGCGAAATACGTTGCGAAATGAAGAAAAATGCAGACAAAATTGACATGCCCTGTGTGCGTGTCTTGCAACTGCATTTGTGATCAGCCACCAGGCTGATCACCATCATCAAGACGTGGCCATTTGAAAACCTTATATATCTCGAGAATTCTTCTATTAGGTCAGAATTGTGAGTAAAAAAATAAATTTGCAAACCCTTCCAACCGTTCAAATGCTGTCGTCTGCTACCCACTGATTATTTATATCTTTCGCAAAATTCATATTTATCGTGAAAATATTCATTTTCTCAACAAATTTTTTGATTTTGCAACATTTTATTGATCCGAGGATCTCGCAAAACCCCGGATGTTCGACAAGTTTTCTTTCTTTCGTTCGCAAGTCCTTCGGAAATAATATAGTGAGTCCGTACCGTACCTATAAAAAAATTCAAAGTCGGATTTAACCAACACCTTTAAAAAAAAATGGAAAAAATGCTGTTCCAATTTATCACTGTAGTTACTCAGAAATTTAAATCACAGTTTTCGCTTTAAGTTAAAATATTTATGATATTTTCCAAAAAATGTAGTTAAAGTATACGCTTTAAACGTACGAAAACGAGCGTGAGAGCATTATACATAGTATAAGAGATTTAAATATTCCTTTAACATTGCTTAAGAAGTGATACGATGTTCATTTCATTATATTTGGCATGGAAAATTTACACAACATGAATGTCCAAATTAAAATGTATAAAACAGCAATTATTCAATTTCCCTTCTATTTATGTATATTTCTATTTTATACAATTTTAGCGACGAAGTAACAATTAAAAAAGCCCTGCTAAATAAATTTCTTTAAAATATTTCTTTTGATGCCTATAGGTTACACATTTTTTATCTGATCTATTATATTTTTAATCATTTTCATAACTTATTTTCAAACCATTTTTGTTATACAATTTTTTTCTAACATTTTTCTTCAACAATTTTTTAAAAAATTTAATTCTTTTAAATATTTTTTCCCAATCCAATTTTTTAGTAACATTTTTTTCAAGAAATTTTGGTTACACAATTAAAGAATGGTTTTTTTAAAGATTCTGTTCATATTTATTAACGTCTTAATTCATCTTTCTTTTTAGAACACTAATCTTCTATGTTAAAAATTAAACTTTCAACCTCTTTGGGGGGAGAACAATTATCTTTAGTGTTAGAAAGGTCATTTCTCTTGGTTAAAAATTCACTTTTTTGTTGGAAATTCAACTTTTAGAATTGAAAATGCATCTCTGTAGGTTGAAAGTTTAACTATTTTGATAGTGATCTTTTTTAGTCAGAAATTAAACTGTTTTGTCCAAAACTCGTCCTTTTCGATTGAAAATCCAATGAATTATGATCTTAGAAAGTTAAAATGTATCATATTGAATTCAATATGGTATTTAAATTAATCTTATTGAAAATATTTTATTCCCTTATTATTTTTCTATTTTCGTGAAAAATGACCCTACTTCTCCTCCTTTAAAAGAACTTTAGGCAACGCTACATTTCATGTGGGTGGGGAGGGTATGGCAAAACTAGGTTCGTCAGCAGGGGGGGGGGGCGATTAAAATGTCCCAAAATTGGTAACGTAGTGTATGAATGGCCCCTTATCACAGAAACTAATCCTCGGTCGGTAAATTTCAATAATCAAGTTTTGGATATATGTACTTCGAAATAGAATTTACTAAGTGTGATAATAATTGTTATAATAATAAATGTTTCTATAGATGTTGGAGTCTTGCATTCAAAGAATTGAATTAATTGACGAGACCCTGGAATGCCTTGGATCAAAAGATAATTGGGACAGAATTTTTAAACTAGAATTATATAAAATATTTTCAACCATTATTTTATATAATATTAATATCGTGTCTAATATTTTATGGATGAACTATATAAAATACCCGAGAGCATTATACTGTGTTTCTAAACTTCATATACCAATTATTTTTATGCTGATTGTCGATCTCACTTTTACAAGTTATATCAGGTTAATTAAAAAAGAATACAATGTACATATTTATATAATAAGGAGCCGTCCATAAACTGTGCTGCCAATTTTGGACTATTACCCCCCCCCCCCCGTGGACGAATGTAACTCCACAAATTTAACGTAGTCCAACATTCTCTAAAAACAGAGAAAATAGGGTGATTTTTCACGAAAATAGGAGAATAATAGGAAAATACATTCTTTTAAATAAAATTAATGCAAATAAAATCTTGAATTTAATGAGTGGGACAATGTTCTTGGGGGCTAAGGCATAAGCTCTGGATCCACTCAGTTTAGACTTGCGAATAACTCTATGCAAAAAGGTAAAGGAATAAGGGAATTTTTCAACCAAGAATGATGAATTTTCAATCGAGACTATTTTCACCAAAACACCACACGTCAACACTTCAAGTGGGAAGCACGCAGTTTTGCATATTTAGCGCATAATTATGACGCAGTTTCATAAGCAGACATGCGAAGATGTCATTTCACAGAAGATCAGTTACTTTTATGAATATTAGATTTACTGTCCACGAAAAACACAATTTTAACCATTTTTCGTCAACACTTGACAGTTGGAGGTTGGGACTTCGATGCCAGAAGCCAGTCAGACCTCTCTTTATATCATGTGAGATAGACACCCTCATGGACCGAAGGAACCGAATGGGGCCTCTACAAAGTACCCGTAAAGACCCCATCGGGTCCCCATTCAGTTTCTTTTTAAAAACTCAAAAAAACAGTAAGATCAACTTTTAAACTGTTGAAATTCGGATTCTACGTTAAATTTCCCGTTAGCAATTCACGGAGTAATGGCAATACTTTTTTTTGCAGCGTTAAAAATTTTAAAAAAGTATCATTAACTTCTGCTGAAGGTGACTTCAAGCGCATCCATAATAGATCAAGTGGTATGTTGCGAGCGAAGTTTAAAAATACAATTCTCTCTCACTTGCATCGCAGCGTTGTTGTCTGAGGTTTCCACTGCGTGGCGCTAGCATCCAGAAAAAATTCTTAAAGTTAGCGACAGAACTCTCATTAACTGCTACTAAAAGAAGATGGACTTGAAGCCGCCTTCGGCCAATGTAAATGACACGTATTTTATTTTTTAAAGTTTTTAAGGATTCAAAAAAAGTATTGCGATTACTCCGTGAGTTTCTAATTCAAATTTTAATGTAGAATCCGAATTTCAACAATTTAAAAGTTGATTTTGCTGGTTTTTTTTTTAGTTTTTTAAAAAAGAAACCGAATGGGAACCCAATGGGGTCTTTACAGGGACTTTGTAGAGGCTCCAATCGGTTCCTTCGGTCCGCCAGTGCAAAGACGAACCAAATGCGTTCCAATGAAAGGTTTTTTTGTTTTGAAACGATCATACTCTCTTTATCTCTGGTTACAGTGGCGGACTGACATAGGGGCGCAGCCGGGGGTTCCCGGCTGCGCCCCGTTGGTTGACGCCCCCTAAGTCATGCCAAGGCGCCCCAAAAAGATTATATTGTTTAAACAAATAAATATATGTTAAATTGCAATGGAAAGAATAAAAAGTATATCCAATCATATCCACGATTTACACTTGTATTCTTATAAGTAATACTAGTAAAGTAAAAAGTGTCCACCAACTTCTTTTCACCCATATTATTCCTATGAAATTCCCTAATGCATGTTTTGGTTTCTATTAAAGAAAATATTTTTAAATGAATAATAAATCATTCATATTCAAACAGTAAAAGTGAAAGGAATATTCTTGTAATCATAATATATTTATTGATTAAAAATGTATAGGACACCTAAATGTATTTTTTATTACTATATTTTTCTATAATTTACTAAAATAACTGTTATTTTATTATAATTATAGCATTTTTCGTAATTTTTAATGTTGTTATTATGAATTACTTATTTAAATCAAGGCTTAAATCTTCGCGGAAAAAATACTTGAGAACTTGCAGTCTATATGGCTTTCAAGTTGCAGCGTGTCTAGGGTGCGCTATGTTTGGTTCTTGCGCTTTGCGCTCGATAATGTATTTACTTCACACTGCATGCTCGTTCTTTATACTTCCCCGCATTTGTGCACAAACTTTTAAAATTAAAAGTCAAAGCATCGACAAAACTATAATTTTGTGATTGCGAATTATCTTTTGTTAAATCTCCTTCGGGTTTAACGAACACATTCTCATCACGTATCTTGTGCTTCGCCCTCAATTTTTTCCAAAATGCGAACTTTTCCACATTACGTTCAACACTATTATATCAAATGTATGTTACATTTATTTTTATAACTCGGCCCGGGATTTCTTATTTAGTTATTACAAAATAAAGTACAAATTTGATTTATAATGAATTATTTAATATTTTTGTTCCTTATTTTGCTCTAAATTTTATTCTCAGCTACCCTGAAAAATGTATGGTTTGAATCAATTTATATTATTACAATTCATTATATGTATGGGTATTGAAACAGACATATTTTTACTGCCTTGTTTTTATAATTTAAAGAGTTCGCCTTCTATAAATGATCTATTTTGTTATTTCAAAAAATTAGTTTTTTATTTTAATTTTTTTTAAAGATTAAGACGAAGTTTAAAATAAAAACAACGATTTGCATAAAAAATTATTAGTAACGAATTTGGAGCTCTTTTGTGGGTGAATAAATTTCGTCCATTTATTTATTTCGTAGTTTGTGTCTTTTGCGCCAAAAATTCAATTTTGTTTACTTTTTATGTTGTTTTTTATGAATAATACATAAACTAAGCATCCTATTAAAGCGTGATTTACCATTTTTTTAAATTAATCTTTTTTTGTAACTTGCATAGTTAGACCACGAAACAGAATGTTTTATTTCTCATTATTTTTTTGTTTGATGAAAATTTGAATTTTCAATTGTTCAAAACATTCAAAAAGTTGTTATGACAGCCTTGGGTTGGCGGGGGGGGGGGGGGGGGGGGGGGGGGGGGGGGGGGGGGGGGGGGGGGGTTTACACACATGTAATACGTTCATGTTATACTCCTTAGAAACAGTTTTTCCTTTTCTCCGATGACCTTTTTTTTAAGAGCTGCCCCCTGTATTCATATTTACTGCTCTTGTTCATGAACAGTTCCCTATTAACTTCACGATATACATTCGAGTCTCAGTCAGCGCTGATTTCAAGGATAAGTACAAGCTTATTCGATCGTGCGAAATAATCTAAACCGATTAGTTCTATCTGCTTCAGTAGGCGTGGGAGTCCCACTGCGCCCCGACGTAAGCTTGCCATTGTGCTTATTCGCATGTGTCTTCCGCTTCGAGTGGACTGTCGGAATGTTATGACGCAGTTACAGAGAAACTGCGTAACGTTTCTTAAGTGCGAAAAAGACTTACCATATCTTTGTCTTTTCCACTCTTCGGAACATTTCTCGAAACATTCGAATATCGCCTGACCAGCATTGAGTAGTAACTCATTAAAAGTAATGAAGTTACTTTAAAAGTTAAGTTACTTGTAACTTTTTCAGTAACTTCGTTACTTTTCGAAAAAAGTAACTGTAACGTAACTTAGTTACTATTTTCCCGGTATACAAAGGATGAGAATTTTTAAAAGTGCGCGCGTCGTGTAAACAAAAGATTTCGCGCTTGTGCGCTGGTTTTCTTCTGCTTTGCAAACAAGCCACGATTGAATAATAAGGAGACCCAACTGCCAGCGGATGCGCAGTTGTCCTCTTCCTGTACATAGAAAAGTGTGCTTTTTCGAAACGTAAACATGAAAAATATTATTATTTCATTAAAAGTTATTATGAGGTGACTCAGTTTAGAAATTGGCAAATTACGTATTTATAAGCATGTATACAATTTAATCAGCACGGATAATTGCAAATAATGTGATATTATAATGAAGCGCCCTACCGATAGAAATCTCAGAGTATATGATGAAGATTCTCTAGGCTCTAAGAAGCTCTGAGAAATTCTCCGCAGGCACTCAGGTAGTGAGTAAAGGTTAAATTTCTAAATCATTTCTATTAAAATTAAATGACAGTTATGTAAAACAATAAAATATATTAGACGTTTATTGTACGTACAGTGAGGGTTTTAAAAAAGCGAAGTGTATTCGCCACAACCCGGCACTTAACACCTGCATCAAAACAAACGAACAGAACCTCTCTAACTTACGTCAATTTGACAAACTTTCTCACTCGCACACTTTTCCATGCATAGGAAGAGGACAGCTGCGCATCTGCGCACGAAAATTTCAAATCTTCCTGTAATGTGCATACCACTTACGGTAATGTTTCTATTGCCAAGTGAGGAAACGGAGTTAGGTCTCCTTATTATTCCTTCATGAAACAAGCAAACTTTCATTTTGGATATATTGCTTCAAGCGAATCCGAAACTTCGAAGTTGAGTTTTGTTTGATCGGAACACATTACGTATTTTTCATTTTATAGTTTTAAAAATCATTTTATTTCAATCTTTTATGACTAAAAAATTAGGTGAGGTGGGAGGGATGAAAAGTTACTCTTACTAGTAACTGGAACTGTAACGAGTTACGTTTTTGAACAAGGAACTGTAACGGTAACGAGTTACTTTTTTTTTGCAACGTAACGTAACTGTAACGAGTTACTTTTTATAGAACAACTTACCCAACACTGCCGCTTGACACGAGTCCTGGTATTTTCTTTAAATGAAAAGGTCTATTCCTACTAAATAGTCAAATTTTCAACTTACAGAGAATACATTTTCAAACAAAAATAAAAAGTGAAATTTTTAAACTGAAAAAAACACATCTTAACCAAACAGTTAAATTCTCGATCAAAAGATAAATTTATAATCAAAAAGATTAATTGTCTAACCAAAAAGACGAATTTTCAACAGAATTGTTGAATTTTAAAGCCAAAAAGGACGAATTATGTACAAAACAGTTGATTTTTCAATCCGGATATATGATTTTATTTGTAATAAAGTTAATTTTTCACTACATCTTTAAACTTTCATAAAAAGAGTTTAATTTTTAAACAAATAATTGAATTTTTAACAAAAAATATGAATTTTAAACACAAACTTAATTTTCAACCGAATAGTCTAATTGTCTACTTAATTATTGCATTTCTAAAGTTAAAAGGATTAGCTTTCTAGAAAACAGGTGAATTTTTGGTCCGAAAATATGAATTTTCAACTGAAATGATGTATCTTTAACAACAAAATTAATTATTTAAAAAGTAGTTTATCTTTGAACCGAGTAGGTGATTTTGTTTATCGAAAAAGATGAATTCGTATCTAAACAGGTAATAGTTGATATTTCAACAGTAAAATATTTTCACTTGAAATAGAAAACAGTTTAATTCAACCAAAAAGGATACATTTTTAAACAAAAAGGACAAATTTTCAACAAAGTACATAAACTTTCAAACTAGAAAAGATCGATTTTCAAAACGATCAACTATTTTCGGCCAAAGATAGAAAAATTAAATTTTTTGAACAAAATTTAATTTTTAGCCAAAGAAGCGAATTTTGGACAAAATAGTCATATTTTTAACAAAAAAGATTCATTTTAAACTGAAACGATTAATCTTTTTCAACAAACAAACAGATTTTTCAACAAGAATTCAACCCAAAAGATGATTTGTTAATCAGGAAGATTAATCTTCTAAAAATGATATAGTTGAATTTTCAAAAAATTAATTAAATTTTCAATTAAGGACATGTGACACAGCTAAATACCTATATTACCAACCTCACTTTTTCAGTTTCCTGAATGTTTTTTTTAAACCTAAGAACTTTTTTTATAAATAAAATATCGAGCTGAAACTTTAGAAAATGTATTAGAGTACAATAAAGTACGTTTAGGTACTGAATTTTGGTAGGAACTTCACTGAAAATTATTTTATCTTTTTTCTGAACCTCGACATTTTTTGAACGTTCCAACTTCTTTATACATAAGATATCGGTCTCAAACTTTGAGAAATGCAAGAGCCGAAAGAAAACTACGTTTAAGGGCATGTGACACAGCTAAATACCTATATTACCAACCACAGTTTTTCAGTTCACTGAATGTTTTTTTGAACCTAAGAACTTTTTTTGTAAGTAAAAT
>NC_046661.1:111319758-111323865 GCF_010883055.1 Belonocnema kinseyi | reverse complement strand
TTTACAAAAAAAGTTCTCAGGTTCAAAAAAACATTCAGTGAACTGAAAAACTGTGGTCGGTAATATAGGTATTTAGCTGTGTCACATGCCCTTAAGTACAAATATTAATAATAAAAGATGCAAAAAAAAATTTCAACTATCAATTCCATCGGCATCAGCCGGTAACGTTGTACACGAAAATACGAACACTGGCGGCCACTAGACGAGGCTTTACAGGGTTCGTATTTTCGTGTACAACGTTACCGGCTGATGCTGATGGAATTGATTGTTGAAATATATTTTTTTACATCTATTATTATTAATATTTGTACTTAAACGTAGTTTTCTTTCGGCTTTCGCATTTCTCAAAGTTTGAGACCGATATTTTATGTATAAAAAAAGTTGGAAGGGTCAAAAAATGTCGAGGTTCAGAAAAAAGATAAAATAATTTTCAGTGAAGTTCCTACCAAAATGCAGTACCGAAACGTACTTTATTGTACTCTAATACATTTTCCAAAGTTTCAGCTCGATATTTTATTTACAAAAAAAGTTCTTAGGTTCAAAGAACATTCAGTGAACTGAAAAAGTGATGTCGGTAATATAGGAATTTAGCTGTGTCACATGCCCTTAAGGCCATGTGACGAGTGGGTCACGTGACCAGTTTCCTACCTTACCGCCACATTTCTTATTTCCCAACTTATTTTCACACGAAGCGCTACATCGAGTTTAAAATTTGGGATAATAAATAAAAAGCACTAAGAAAGGTGGATCTGGTCATGAACTTTAACAATTATAAAAAAGGCAAAAAAAATTATTTACAACAAAATTTTTTTCATAATTATAGAAATTTAGGACCAGACCCACCATTCTTAGTGCTTCTTGTTTAGTATTCTAAATTTTCAACTTATGAACCAAAAATATATGTAATAGTAGATTTTTCAATCATATTTCGCGAAATTCGCAAAATTTATCATCAGGAAATGAACTAAATGTTATCTCATTTTCTAACTTTACTTCCGATTTAAGTTTCTTTTTCTAAATTAAAGCTAATAAAATTCCGCGTAAATCTGTCATGGGCAATTTTGACAAAAGAACTTTTTTCATTTAAAAAAACAAATGAAATATTGTTTTTAGAAGAGTACCGGTTTCTGAGGTTTACTTAGAGTCAATTAGAAATATGTACTTTTAATTAATGAAGAAAATATCCAGAAAAGTTTGATAATACCTTAGCAATTGTTTAAAAATATATTGATTTTGTTATAAAGAAATAAAGGATTGAACATGGATTCATGGGGATCAGCAGTGATTCATCAATTGATTCACACCAACTTTGAACAATTTAAAGACAAAAGCCGTTTTTTAATTAAATTCATAAAAGATAATAAATAATTTGTTATTTCAGAAACAAATTTTATAAACAATTATCCACACCGGTTATTTATGATGAACTAAATAAATGCCCTGTCTGGCTATTTTTAAAGGTGAAAACTTGTTTTTTTTCGAAGTAAAGAAGTGTAAATACCTCATTTCTAGACCTTTAAAAAGCTTACATGACAATAAACAATTTTCATTGTTAACCACAAATGTTCAAACAAATTGTTATCATCTTAAGCATCTTTTTAAAAAGAAAATCGCATTTCTTAAAGATTTTAGCACCTTGTTATTTAGTAATGACTTTGTGCTATCGAGCAATAACAATTGATGATTGTTTAAACAAAATTATGTAACAAATGAATTTTTCATGTATTTGTAAAAGTAAACTTGACTTTCTTCATTGCAATCAACTGTTGATAATTAATTTTCAAACTTTCTTTTATTATTAATGAGAATAACATTGGCTCATTAGAAAGGTTTCTGAAAAAGTTAAATAATTAGTTATTCACAGTTGATTACGTTACAAAAAAAGCTTTTAACTGCAAAAAATTTTTGTCGAAATAGTCATCTTTTTAGATGAAACATTCATTCTTTTGGATTGAAAATTCGACTGCCTTTTAAAAAAATTCAACTATTTGATTAAAAATGCAACGTTTTTTGGTTGACGTTTAATCTTTTTTGTTTAAAAATGATATCCAATGGTCTAAATTTCATCTTAATAGATTGCAAATATTTGTTTGACACAATTACTGTTATTGTTGTTGAGCTATTTTTCGTAGAAAATTTAGGTTTTTTTGCTAAAAGTCCAAATATTAAGTTTTTCATTCATAATTCATCTTTTTCCGTTGAAAATTGAGCTACTTATTTCTAAAGTAGAACTACGTCGATGAACACTCATTTTATTGTTTGAAGATTTAAATATTTGGTCAAAAATCCCTCCTTTTTTGATTGAAAATAATCATCTTTCTTGGTAGAAAATTCGGGTGCAGTTCCGAGAAATACTTACCTCCGATTGACTTCTAACTATATCCAAGAATTTTGACTCGCTGATTACGAAAATGAGTGTGAAAGTATCCGCAAATGGATTTTTGAGGTAAAAACATACAATAAATGGGTTTTTTCACTATGCAGTGAAACATGGCCACAGAAAAATAGAACAAAATCGATGCTTATTAAAAAATTCATAAGTTTGCAACCAATATTTTTTTTTAATCGTTGCAGAGTTTAAAAGCTTAGAGCTTAGATTATGGCCTTTGAAAAAAATATAGGCCCATTAGCGGCGGCTTCAAAAACTTAAATCATTTGAAGATCTGAAAAATGAGAATATTTTACAGTATTTCATTCAGGCAATTCCATAGAAAAAGCAGGATATTGAATGTTAATCCATATTTATTGTACAAAAATAGACCAGACTTACATGAAAACTTTAAGCTGCTCATTTAAATACCCGAAAACACCAAATAAAGCAAAACAATTAATGTTCACTAACTGGTGCAAACATTAACGTGTTTTACAAACAGGGTATTTTATGTCACTGTACGCACTTTCACCGCGCACTGCTTTAAGGTTAACTAACGAACTGCAACGCTACTCACAGGACCTGACCCTATTACTACCTAAATTTTTTAGAGGGGAGAACCGAAATTTCATATTTTCTCAAAGGCGAGATATTCCAGTTTAAAAAATTGTGTTGTGCCTGAAAATCACCTGTTTGTAAATGGATGGTTAAAGTCAAAATACTCGCAATAAATTAATGATGATTTTTTAAATACCTTTTTTATCATATCTTTAGAGTATAGCAGTAGTGGGTGCTAAAATTAACCAAAATGTTTGAATGAAATTTCAATTTTTGATATTATAAATGATATTCGGACGACATGCAGTCGTATGATGATGAATGGATAAAAATACTGGCTGCACGTAGCGTGAAAGTACGCTGTAGGAGCTCCGCAGGAGCCCTTCTTTTTAATTGGGTTGCAGAATGGCTGACCCCACTAAAACCCTACTAGATATTCTAGTAGGGTTCTAGTGGGGTCAGCGTTGCATTCTAGATGGGGCTCTGACTAGTTTTCCTCACTAGATCGCGATTAGGGTTAGGTAAAACAAAGTCCAGGACTTTGTGCCAACATTATTATTATTGTCATTATTATTCACTCATTAAGTCCCTAGGGCTAAACAGCCCTCTGAGGAACAAATTTTACATTTGTTAATAGTAAAATATAACAACTCTGATAAAATGACAATAATGATATAGGTAAGAGAAAAAAAAAGAAAAAATTAATTACAGATGGCTAAAGATAATACAACATATAATTAAGTGACTGTAAGTAACATATGCTAATATAAGCTAGTGGTTGGCATGACGGATATAATCAGAAGACTTTAGACTTAATTGTAAGAAAACAAAAATTAGAACAGTGGTCAGAAATATGAAAAATTCCATAATAGGATCATAGGATCTTTGCAACTGACAAAATTTGTGACGTGTAAATGCAAGGACCGTTTTTCTTTTTCAAAGATATCTAGAAGATATTGAGGGGTTTTGTTAAAAAAGAAATTAAAAATAAGATTGCCCGTGAAGAATTGTCTTCTTTTAGCCACCTGGAGAATTCCAGCCCGTTGCCGATATGAAGTAATGTGCTAATATTTCGGAACATAGTACGAGGGTAGTTCAATAAGTCCTTAGAATGACCAACAGATGGCGCGCGAATCGCTCCAAATCATCTGTTTTCAGTCAGCACCACTCCCGACTAG
>NC_046661.1:111318444-111319658 GCF_010883055.1 Belonocnema kinseyi | reverse complement strand
GAGCTCCAAGGAGATTATGTTGAAAAATAAAAAAAAATTTACCCAAAAAAAATTGTTTTTATACTTCATTCTAAGGACTTATTGAACTACCCTCGTAGATTAATCTTATGTATGCATAAAGAGCTCGCTCGAGTTTAGAATTCAGCTCATCTGTGGTATCATCATACAGAACACACCCATGATACTTAGGAAATTGTCGATTTTACCAGTTTTAGGTTCCCCCGGCTTTTTTTTCTAAAATAAGAAATATTTTGCCTTCAAAATCTGGGAAATGATAGCGAACATGCTAACGGACGTGCCCACACACTTTTTTTGAGTTTTTTTATCAAAAAATTTTGGATATTGCTAAGAACGTGCGTGTATATATCGAGGTTATGTGTGTTACAATACACCCGAGCGTTAATTCCAAACTACACAATATTTTTGGACGAAAACTTTGGACTTACAAATAAACATAGTAACTAATCTCCCGGAACTACCCTTGTTTGCAGGCAATCAAAAAAGTTTATTTCATAAATAATTTCCAGATTATCGGAAAGGCAGAGATGAAAAATGACGTAACCTCAAAATATGCATATGCATAAAATTTTTATTTAGCACAATAAATTTTTTTGTTTTTATCCCTCAATAAAAGTCCGGGACGTTCGTCATGATATTTTATAGCATCTCCGAATTCAGTTTGTAAAAAATTTCATTTTTGTGGAAAAAAAGCAGGGAAGCTGTAAATATCACATGCCCTTAACCAGAGGAATCCGAGTTGAAGTGGGCAAGGAATCTTTATTCCTTCTAAGCTGTTGGAGGACGCTAAAGGTATTTCTCGAGATTTCAACAATTTGCTCTTTCCAGGCGGGAGTACGATTAAGGGGATTTATTAGAGATCTAAAAAAGAATGTAAGATTCTGTCCTCAATTTGGAATATTCTTGTCTGATTTCTTGCATACGTCATCTAAATATTGGTACCTCGGCGGCGACAGAGCCGGTATTTGGATACAATGTTTATATTTTGTTTAACAATAAAATGGGAGAGAACAATGGGGAAAAATATCAGTGACACTCAGTGTAGCTGTATGTGGATTCTTGAGGCACTCTTCATTGACCCTCGTAAAACTCATGAGGCAGACTCCCTGGAGCGCTGTGAATTGCTCGTAAATCATGACACTTTCATTCTTATGAGATGCAGACCAGTTAAAAAACTGAACTCAGGAAGTTATGGT
>NC_046661.1:111317269-111318344 GCF_010883055.1 Belonocnema kinseyi | reverse complement strand
TCAGTTTTTTAACTGGTCTGCATCTCATAAGAATGAAAGGGTCATAATTTACGAGCAATTCATAGCGCTCGAGGGAGTCGGCCTCGTGAGTTTTACGAGGGTCGATGAAGAGTGCCTCGAGAATCCACATACGGCTACACTAAGTGTCACTGAAATTTTTCTCCATTGTTCTCTCCCATTTTATTGTTAAACAAAATATAAACATTGTATCCAAAAACCGGCTCTGTCGCCACCGAGGTACCAATATTTAGATGACGTATGCAAGAAATCAGACAAGAATATTCAAAATTGAGGACAGAATCTTACATTCCTTTTTAGAACTCTAATAAATCCCCTTAAGGATTTACCCCAAACCTCTCACCGATTCAACGAAGGGAATGGCAAGGCCATCAACGTTAAGCTGAGGCAGAGACACTAATATAGCAGCAGACGGGGAAGAGGACTGTCCTATGACAATTGCTTTAGTTTTTAAAGGATTTAGCTTTAACCTATTGTTAAGTGCCCATTGATGCACAATATTAATATCTTTCTCTACCTGCACAATCAAACTTTTAATGGAAGAGAAAGGACCAGATATACATTGTTTAAAATCATCCACGTATTTATGGTATTTGCAATACTCAAGATCACCAAGGTCAGAGGTGTACATGCCGAAAAGGAGTGCAGCAAGAGTGGATCCCTGAGGGACACCACTCTTAACACTGACCCAATCAGAACGCTCATCCTTATCATTAAGGAGGAACAATCGCTACTGCCGAGATCAGTCGACTACGTAGACATAATACCTACACTCGTATGACTTACTGAGTTGAAATCTGGCAATATTGTGATCATGTCGCCGGCTATATGAATCAACGGCTGACTGAGATCTATGTTGATCGCGCCACGCCATGTTGCCAGATTGCGATAGTGAACGTTCAGAAGCGCAAGTTACATATGTCGAAATTATAAACGTTAATAACTTATTTATAAAGTACCCTAGGCTTCTGAGATTTTAACTGAGTACTTTTGGTGATCATAATTTGATATCGTGAAAGTTTGGTTGAAATGGTAAGGAAATTTCTTGTAGCGATGG
>NC_046661.1:111308922-111317169 GCF_010883055.1 Belonocnema kinseyi | reverse complement strand
TACCCTAGGCTTCTGAGATTTTAACTGAGTACTTTTGGTGATCATAATTTGATATCGTGAAAGTTTGGTTGAAATGGTAAGGAAATTTCTTGTAGCGATGGTACCTTCTTAAACAATTGTAGAAAACTTATTTTGAGGTAGGACTCGAACCACGAAATTGCAGAACGAGATAAATTAAAGTCCCAAAGATTATTTAAAAGCAGCTTGTGATCAACAGTATCGAAAGCTGTAGAAAAATCCAATAGAACAGCTATTGTTATTTCCTTATTTTCGATAGCGATTTTAATATCTGAAGAAACTTTAAGGAAGGCTCTTAAAGTGCTGCGCTTAGACCGAAAGCCCGATTGTAGAGGATCGAGTAGCCTATTTGCATCTAATAGTGCACTCGGAACGAATAATGTAAAGATAAAGATGACAAAATCTCTTAAATAGATAGTTTCAAAGACTTTGCAGTTTGCACTTATAAATTGTCTCAAATTTGATGTACGATGCGAAGAAATATGCTAAAAAAATAGCGACTTTTTGTTAACTAAATTAGTAACAAATATATATATAAAAGTACAAATCAACCATGCATAATATAGCCTATACACGGAGAAACTTCTGGTCCTAAAATTTGATATTTTTATTATTATTTTTACAAGAGAACAATAGCAAGCCAGGATATAGCTTCACTATTACAAAAATTACTATTTTAAATATTAATTGTGGATTTAATAATTTTATTGGAATAAATGATTATATAATTTTAGTTTTAATCAAAAAAGAAAAGAGGATTTACTATTTCGACTAGTAAACCCGGAGTCGACTCGTTGCACGAATTATTGAAATATCAAAAAGACAGTTTCGATATTCCCTAGAAAAGACTGTGAAGTTTACAAAAGACTATGGGAAAGTTATGCTCCTTGTACACACAGAATTGCCATAGTGTTTTGGAAAATTGGAATCGCTTTCGTTATTTTCCTATCGTAAATATATATTATATATTTGGTCAGATTATATAGACATATTATAATCTGTTTAACATTATTATATTTATTTTAATTAAAGTTGTACACATTGTAAATTTTATATAGATATATATATACTAGATAGTATGTGAGCTAAATGCTCGGGGTGTGCATGGCACGCCCTGCAGCTATCATCGGGAATGTCTTGGCTCAAAATCTGGTGACGGTATGTTAAGGTGGAAATGACTATTGTCTTGGTATGCCAAAATGAAACCCTCTGTACCAGACTTCAATCCGGGCGATTTAAGGAAAGCAAACGTTAGCTCAGACGACATTGACTGATCCTCTACATTTCTGTGGAAGATACCGTGCATCCTCTTATCGAGGAGCTGTTCACAAAAGTTTTTTTCTTGTGCTTTCTTAATCCGGGCTTTCATGAGTGAGTACTCGAGATAGATAAGATTTGATGCATTTTGCTCACCCCTAATACTGAAGTTGAGTCCGAGTGTTTCAGCAGCCTCCTCCGCTGCTTTGTACAGAAACGTTCCTTTGCACACTTCTTCGTGATTCCTGACTATTTTAAGAAAAGAGTCTCTTCCATTTGCGACTCTATGTGCTGTACCCAGAATAATCCTGTTGTGAAGACATTTAAGACTAAATATTCCGCGACCACCTTGACGGCGTGCGATATACAGTCGCGGAACAGAAGACTTAAGATGCATGCTTTTGTTCATGTGCATAACCTTTCTTGTCTCGATATCGAGGGGTCTGAGCTCGTTCTTCGTCCATGGAAATACTCCAAATGAATAGAGTACTACCGGGACGGCAAGCATGTTCGTTGCAGATACTTTGTTTCTCGCTGACAGTTCGGAAGACCAAATTTGCCGGATGAGACGTTTGTATCTGCTTCGGAGAGTATCCTTTATAGATGTCACATCCTGAATGCGGCTCTGTGGCACGCCCAGGTATCTATAAGTCTCTCCAGCGCAAAGGTGTCGTATTGCGCTTCTATCAACGAGCTCACGATCTTCAGGGATGCCATTAAGTTTTCCTGGCTTCAAATAAACCTTGGCGCATTTGTCTAACCCAAATTCCATTCCAATTTCCTTAGTATATCGTTCGACAATCCCCAGAGCTAGATGCAGTTGCTCTCTGTTTTTAGCATAGATCTTAAGATCGTCCATGTAAAATACATGAGTGACTTTGTTCTTTCAATCTGCAGGTTGGCCGCACAAGTGCCCGTCGGAATGGCGAAGTGCTAGAGTTAGTGGCAATAATGTAAGGCAAAAGAGGAGTGGGCTCCTGGTATAGCCCTCAAAAACACCTATCTGAAAGGTCAGCTTGTTATTTGTCACACGATTTTTTCCAGATAAGATAGTAAATCTGGTTTTCCAAAACGGCATCAATCTCTCTATGCACCTAACGATTTGCGGATGAACCTTCAAGCTTTCCAAAAGATAGATGATAAGTCTATGGGAGGTCGAAACGAAAGCTTTCCGATAATGAATCCAGGCCATCGATAGGTCACGCTGGTAGAATGCTGCATCTTTGCAGAGACATCCGTCGATGAGCAGGTTCTCCCGACATCCCGCTACGCCTTTCTTTGAGCCTCGTCGTTCATGCATTTCTTGCCACACTGGTTCAATTGCCCGAATAATCCTATCATTTAGGATAGCTGTGAATATCTTATATAGTGTGTTCAGACAAGTGATTGGCCTGCAATTCTTCGGGTCAGCTAAGTTTCCTCTAAAATAAATCTTTGCAATTATTAGGTTACTTAAAAGAAATTACAAATGAAATTAATTCGAAATATAAAAACATTGAATACAAGCAATTATTAGTTTAGGATCAATTATAATATGAATACATATTTTTTATTCAACTCATTAAAACTAATGGATTTTTTAGATCGCTTTATTTTAAACCTAAAATTTTTTAACCATTTCTTTAGGTTTTGATTTTTTGTTAATTGGGCTTGGCATTTTTCAAATGGTTTTTTTCACAACTTTTTTAATGAAAAAAATTTTAATTGAAATTAATAAACAATTATTTATTGAGTTAATTTGTTTTCGACAAAAAATGCTCTTATATGAAAATTTACGATAAAACAGTAATTAAAATATATTTATACAATCATGCCATCTAAAAAATTATATGTATTATATATAAAATTAGAAGTATGTTATCGTAATTCGTTATCGTCATTTTAATATTAAATATTATATGTGCAGCAACTAATAGTAATAATAATAATCCGAAATTGGGAGGGTTCATAAAGATTTTTTATTATTATCAGTTATATGTAAAATTATTTATATATTACAATTAATAATTACTTAATTAAAATTACAATTTAGAGTTTGCTATTTTCACTCTGGAAGTTAAAAAAAAAACAATTTAAATATTTTCATAAACTATTTAATATAATATATTATAATTGTAACATTTTTCGTAATATGTAAATTTTTACCCAACCCTAATTACATCCAGTTCTTTGCAATATAAAAATTTCCGTCTCGCAATTTGTTACAATAAGAAACTTCAGCAGTATCAATATCCGCTTTTGTTAAGAGTTTCCAGTGAAATTCGGTAGAAAAAATCTTATAAGGTCGAAGATGATGATTGAAGTAGCAATCAAGCATTGATTTTGTGATCAGAAAGAAATTGACTTCTTCAATCAATAATATGAAGTGCACAAAATGAAATCGCGGACCTAATTCGGAAAACTTATTACGCTGTCTTTTTTTACTGCGTTGCCCCTGTACTGGATACAGTTAGTTGAATTAACTTTCTCGTTCAAATGTTTCGGCCATAAATGAATAAAACTTGAGATCGTTGACATATTTTGAATGGAAAGTAACCTGATGGATTCAGCAATGTTCTGTAAGATAAATATTAATTTCAAACACTTTTCAATTTCAATACAGTTTAATACAATATTGCATGCAGCGGCGAATCCGCAGATACCCTACAGGGGGGACTCCGCCGCCAACCTTATTGAGTATTCTAACCATGGACATAGGAAGCAAGGGACTAGGCATGCCATTGCGGGGGTGATACAATGAGGGGAGAGGCCGCCACCTTTTGATGTCCTGCGACAAACATGGCAGCCCTTCCCGTGAACTCAACCCCGCTCGCCAAGTTCGGATAGCATGCCTAGTCCCGAGTTTCCTATGTCCATGAGAATACTCAATACACAGGACTAAAAAAAAGGTACTTGATTCAGTTTATTTTTAATTATCAAATGATATTGATGAGCTCTTTTTAATGGCATTATTAAATATTTCAAAAAAAAAAAATCTTTTTCAAATACTATGAACCTTACATAACGCCTTATACGGATTATTTCGCAAAAAAAATTATTCCAGTCATCAATTTAAAAAAAGTTGAGGCTTTTAAAGCTCTTTCAAAATGTCACCAAGAATTTCCTGTCTGAATTTACAACAAAATTAAAATAAACATTCATCCCTTTCCACGCATTAAAAATTCTAGAAATAAACGTTTTCTGAATAAAAAAAAGGTTTTATAAGATGAAGTATTGTCTTTAAATAACTAGTTACGTAATGTAGGTACTACTTGAAATTCATTAATTTATAACTTTTTTTCTATGCCATAAAGAAGACAAAATAATATTAAGAATAATATAACATCAAAATTTCAAATAACTATTATCTCTTAACAGATTGTGAGCACGTTAATTCAAGTTAAAATTAAATTCTGAGAATTTGTAACAAGAAAATCAGTAGTATCATTTTGTTTTTAAATTTATATAAATATAATTTTTATATGATTCACAAGAAAATTGAAAAAAAGATTTTTGAATATTTCATATTTGTCAAAAAGATTCTAGAAGATTTGAAAGACATTTTTCTCTCTATAAGAATTTTACCATGTATTCGGGTAAATGCTAGTCTTTTCAAAAGAATTTGAAGACTTTTAGAAATTTGAAAAAATCAAAAAATATTTTATAGATTTTCAGAAATGTTTCTTAGTTTTTGAAATTTGTTATTCACTTAAAACCTCTTAAATTCCCAAAAATTGTTGTAACTGACTTGAATTTTTCTCCAAATTTTGAAAAACCATTCGTAATGTCAAAAATTGCCTTATAATTATCTATATTTCCCCAGAAATTTTAAGAAAATGTTGTTTATCTTCTTGAAACCTTTCGAAATTCTTTAAAGTTTATTTTTAAAATCTTTAAAAACCTACGTTTCCAAAACTCTTATAAATTCCATAATTCTCTTTTAATTTCTTCAATTTTACTAAATGTTTCTTGAATTAACTCGCTTTTCAATTTTTTTTAATTTCTCAATCCTTATGAATTATGGAATTTTGCTTTAAAATATTCTACACACTTTTTCGAAATTTCAGAAAATCATTTGATATGCTTAAAAAACCTTTTTTAATTTTCTCTCAAAGTACATTTTTTAAAGCAACGCGCTCGATGTTGTATTTATCTCGTGCTTCGCGCTCGATTATGTATTTACCTCGCGCTACGCGCTCGGTCTTTATATTTTCGCACATTTTTGCGCAAACATTTTTAAATTAAGACTCAAAACATCCACCACTGTAATTTTGTAATTGTGAATTCTCTTTCGTTAAAAAAGCTTAGCTCGAGAGTTTCAGCGCACCTACGGCACGCGACTGAAGGCAATCGCACTCTGCGCTTAGTCTTTGCGTTTCTTCCGCATTCGGGCAGTCTTTTTGGAATCAAAGGTGAACGGACCGACAACTGTAATTTTGTGATTTTGAACTCTCTTTTGTTAAAGCTCTTTTGGCTTTAACGAACACATTCTCATCACGTATCTCGTGCTTCGCACTCAATTTTATCCCACCTGTCAACTTTTCTACATTATACACAACACTTTTATATCAATTATAATAAATTTTTTATGTAACTCTGCCAGGGATTACTTATTAAAAAATTGCAAAATAAAAAGCAAATTCTATTTATCATGATTATTTTTGTATTTGTTTCTTATTTTGCTTTAAATTATATTCTAAGCTGTTCTGAAACATGTATCATTTCAGTAAATGTATATCATTACAATTTATAATATGCATAAAAATTGAATCATACTAATTCTTATTTCCTTGTTCTTATCATTTTTTTTTATTTTTAATGTTGTTTTTTACGATCAAATAAAAACTACTGCGCATCTGCATATGGTCTAATACAGGAACCTACATAGGACACTATGTCCTCTTTCGTATTTTCTGTGCTTTTTCCAAAAAGTTAATTTTTTAATTTTTAATCTTATGTTTTACGATCAAAAGAAAATCTACTCGTCCTATCAAAAAATAATTAATAATAAATTTATCGACCTTTTTAGGCGAACAACTTTTGTCCGGTAATTTAAGTTCATACCTTGTGTCATTTTTTCAAACAAATTTAATATTTTTATTTAATATGTTATTTTATCCGACTAAAGCAAAAACTAACTGTCCTATAAAAAATTATAACTCTTTTTTGGATTATCAAGTTTTATCTAATTTTTTCTCGTAGCTTATATCGAAAAGTGATTAATTAATTTCTGAGTACTATGAACAACCGTACATAGAATTTTTAAATGATGAAAAAAAGTTGTTTCAAACATTCTTGGTACGATCAAATTTGGAATTTTCAACTTTTTGACCAAATTAAAAAAGTTGTAATCATAAACTTGCAGGGCTTTCAAAAAGCAAAGTTCTTCTTTTCCTAACTTTTTTTCATATCATGCGTTGTTTGGCTTAAAATGTTTATCTTAGTTTGTTTTTTTGGTTTTTTTGTTTAGTTTTTGTTTTTTTCAAAAAAATTCATTATGATAAATTGTTTAATTTTTTGAATTCTATGAATAACCGTAAAGAGAATTTTTGAATTTTTAAAAAAGTGGTCTCAAAAATATTCAAAATGTGCCCAATTTTTAAATTTTCATCCAAAATAGCTGGCTAACGAACTTGACCTTTAGTTTAGGACACTAAACAAATTTACGAAAGGGCAATCTAATAGATAATTTTTTTCGAAAGTATCGTGTTCACAGACAGACAGACATACAGACAGACACATTCGAAAAAACCTGTTTTTCGGATTCAGAGGGTCTCAAAACGTGGACATTTGACAAAAACTGGAGGGTTCAAATTTTACACAAATCTAATACTTTCTCTGATGAGAATATAAAAAATGGTGCAACAAAAGAACACACGAGGGCCTGAAGAGAATTATTTTCCTTCATTTGTCTTAAACGATGTAATATGGAAAAATTTTAAATTTTCGTTCAAAATCTTTTACGCACTTTTTAAAATTTTCAGGAAATAATTGAAAAAAAAAACTCTTTCATTGCGAAAAATTCAAGTCTTTTTCTATTCACTCTCCATTACTATTTACAATGGTAATTTTTCTAAACTTTTTTGGAACCTAAGTTATTTGATCTGCTACTTACTGTCATTACTATTTTATTATTTATTTTGGTGGGTATGAATCTTTCTAACCGCACTTTGCTATTGAAAAATATTACTTTTTTCAACTCTCAATGGCAATTAATAACTTTAGAATATATTTCTGATTGATATGGAAAAAGTATTTCTTCGTATCGCTCTTGCAATAATTACAAACTCTGCCACTATATCGTAGCTTGCCATTGAACTCTTGTAAATATAAATGTTATTATATTAAATTTCTCAATCAAAAGCACAGTTGATGCTGAACGATCTGGGCGCCCAAAAGAGGTCACTACACCAGAAAATGTTGAAAAAATCCATGATATGATGTTGAATGATCCCAAAGTGAAATTGAGAGAGGTAGCTAATGCTGTAGGAATATCATTGGAACGTTTGGGCAATATCGTGCATTCAGTTTTGGACATGAAGAAGCTCTGTGCGCGATGGGTGCCGCGTTTGCTCACAGTGGACCAAAAACGAATTCATGTGACAACTTCCCAGCAGAATTTGGCATTATTTTCGCGTAAGCCGACCGAGTTTTTGCGCCGATTCATAACCATGGATGAAAACTGGATCCACTACTACACTACTGAGTCAACGCAACAGGCAAAACAGTGGGTTCCACCGGGCCAAAGTGCTCCGAAGCGTCCAAAAACGTAACAATGGGTCGGAAAGGTTACGGCCTCCGTATTTTGGGATGCACATGGCATAATATTCGTGGACTATCTTGAAAAAGGTAAAACCATAACCGAAGCATACTATTCATCATTATTGGACGAATTGAAAATCGAAATCGCCGAAAAACGACCGCATTTGAAGAAGAAAAAACCGCTTTATCATCACGACAATGCGCCTGTTCATTCATGCTTAGTTGCACAAG
>NC_046661.1:111299827-111308822 GCF_010883055.1 Belonocnema kinseyi | reverse complement strand
GCAAAACCCTCATAAAAATTTTAAATCGCGTAATTAGAAAGGAAGTTACAGGCGTTTGAAACTACCCCTGCAGGCATTGGGGTTGAAAATTCAACCCCCCCCTTACTTGGGGAGGGTTGGTAATTCAGGTCTATAAGTTTGTGGATTAACTACTGTTGGGTAGGCGAACATATTCCCAGAATTTAGAGACAATCGAAAAACATGACTTTTTGTGTTGGGGCAGTTGAGGAATAATGCCCCATATATAGCGACACGCTCTCACTCCATCCAATCATATTAGTTGCGTATCAACGCTTTTTCCTGCAATTTTCTAAGAGTTTCACACAAGTAGATTGCTGAAGTAGTTTAACCACAAATATCGGTGGATGTTCAGTGATGTTTAATTACTTCTAAGAACTCTAAGGCGGAGGTAAATAGACGAAGCGTCATCTTTTGTGAGGGGCACCTCCAAAGCAGCAGCAATCTGGCAGAAAGTAGCGGACAAATCCTCTAACTATTTGACAGGTAACCCGTGAACCTCAAGTGTTGAAGAAAGCGCATTTTGTTCTAGATAGTCACAGCTACTCATAAGACTAGAAATTTGTGTCTTCAAAACCCTGTTCTCATCTGAAGCAGATTCAGAAACCGCTTTAAGCCTAATGATATCCGTCACGTTCGAGGATGTGATCTCCTCTAATACCGCAATGCGGGAAGTATTTTTAATATCAACTTTTATTTCCTTGATGGCTAATTCAAAGGAATTATTAAATGCCATTAGTTTGGCCTCAACATTCTCCAATAAGGTAGCGATTTTTAGAAGGCCAGCTTCCTGTCCCTTAGAAACAGCATTGAAAATTCCCCAGTGGGCACAAAATTTTGCGACGTCTTTACGACATCGTTACGACATCTTTACAACGTCTTTACGACATTCTATGTCCATGTCGTTTCGGTGTCTTTGCGATATCGTAAAGACATCGTCAGATCATACGACTTATTTACGATATCGTAAAGATACCTTAACGACATAGACATAGGATGTCGTACAGATGTCTTAAAGATATCGTAAAGACGTCACCAAATTGTGTGCCCACTGGGTTCGTGCTTTAACTCCTGGCCCTAGCGTGGCAGATGACAAACCTGGCTTACTAATACCCCCCTCAGACGAAGATTCCAAGATGCGCCTATTTTAAGTTTCCCGTAAACGGCTATTTCAAATTGCGTAGTTCCGCCACCTCCCACCACGGTCACTGTACACTCTCCTCAGCATCAGTGGCTGACTAATGAAAAAGAGGCCCGAAGAACGGGACGCCCTCGTTGGTTTGAATTGAGTAAATTTTAGCATGGCGTCTTGGGAATGCATACGACTTTTTAAAGAAAATATTCTACACGTAAAAGTAAGGCATAAATGTACGAATGCTAACCTTTCTGACATTTCTACCTATTCTTTCATTCTCATGAAGTCATGATATAATACTCAATATTCTGCGAAATAATTGAGTCGTTTTTTAATTTCTATTATATATTGATTTTTAGTTAGAAAATCGTATTCCATGTTTCTGCCTGCTTATTACGTCAACAAAAACCCTTGAAATACACTGACATGCATGATGCGCAAATGCAAGGACGCATAAAAGCTTAGCTGGGGCCTCCAATGAACGTCGCTTGATAAAATCACCCCACGACTCCTGGTAGTGACGGGGCCCCTCCAGCCTTCAAATACGCAAATGTTTATGATTCGCGACCCTTGGAATAGTTAAGCCTTGGAATGCTCCACCCAATTATTGAAAATAATTGGGTGGAGTTCCGAAAAGCGCTTATCTCCGATTAATTTGAAACTCCGTATACCTATGTATTTTGACGCGCTGATCACGAATATGATAGTGAAAATACCCGCAAATTTCATTTTCATGGTCAAAACCAAGAAAACACGACCTTCTTCCAATGTCATACGATTGGCCACAGAAATAACTCAAGTTACACACGACCCCCTTTCCAGTGTTTCATGGGGGGGCGGAAAGGCATCCCAATGACTGGTCAGAAAAATAAAATAGGTCAGACACGACCCCCTTTCCAACGTGGCATGGGGGAGGGGGGTGGACAGGCACCCCTCTGACTGGTCTCAGAAATAACGTAGGATGCATACCATCCCCATTTGTTCCCTAATATTTCGTGGAAACATATCTTTTGCCATTACTCCATTTGTTTTAGCATTAATGCAGTATTAATTTTGCAGTATATCTGTAATTTTTCGTATTTATTGTCTATTTTGTCGCAAACCATCAGTCGTAACATAATCAGTTCAATATAAAATATGTATTTTCCAAAGATCTACAACTTTTTTTTTAGCTTTTTTATCAATTTTCACTATTCACTAAGATAAACGTAAAGAAACATGATTTTTATGGATTTTTCATGGTTTTCATTATGGAAATAAAATTTGTGGGTATTTTCACTATCATATTCGTGATCAGCGCGTCAACATACATAGGCATACAAAGTTTCGAATTAATCGGAGGTAAGCGCTTTTCGGAACTTGATCCAAATAATTGAATCCACTATTTTCGTGAAGAATCACCTTAGTTCACCTGTTTTTACAGATTTTGGGTCTGTAAAGTCTGTTAACATATTGTGATTGTATGGCTTGTCCCTTTTTAAATGCATTTATCAAGTCAGAATTAAAGAAACAATTTTAACTTAAAGGGGGTGGGTCTTTGTGACGACACTCTGGGGGTTCAAGCGAACATTTTTCAAAATAGCATAACGTAATTTTTGAACGGCCACATTTTTTATGATTAATTTACAGAATAAAATTAATATATTGCAGATGTGTCGGATTTTCGGTGGAGAAAATCAACATTCTTTTAGAAGGAGCCGTAAAAAGAAAATTTAAGCTGGAAAATAGTTATCCAGTATATCGAAAGCATCACAGGATAATTAGTTTAATTATGTCTGCTGAATTTAATTCTGAGACTACTGAGAAAACCAGGAATTTGATACAATTACTCAGGTAATAAAACGAATTAATCAATATATTATAAAAATAATTTTAATATCCATTAATGAACCAATTTTGTATATTAAGTTTTAAACATGTTTGAAACAATAATTAATTATATCGAATTGAAAGCGTTTGAAATTTCAAAAAAAATATATTAAACGATTTTAAATTGATTGAAAATCTTTCAATTCAAAGTATTTTACATTAGAAACATTACAATATTTCGAATAGAATGAAAATAAGTGAATCTATAAAATTAAATTATAAAAAACTTCTATGATTTATAAATGACAGCTGTTAAAATTTGAAGCATATGAAATTGAAAAATGTTAAGGAACGTAGTAGTTGTGTCGAATATCAGGTCAATTGAAAACAAGTTTTCTGCGATATTAATAATAGAAATAATATTGCATCAGTAATTCCTTGTGAAAGAAAAATTATATTTTTTTATGGAAAAAGTTAAAAACCTACAACAAATAATTACTTTTAACAATTTATTTTGTGCCTACATTTTCCTTACTGTCGCTTCTTACCAAAGTTTTAAAAATGGTTTAAGTCGAATAAGTCATGGTTGACGTATCTACTAGAAACGCATTATTTCGGTGGTTTCAGGCAAATAAAGGTTGTCAGTTCCTCATCAGATTTTTGCACAATAACCGCTTAGCATGCTATTGACGCAAAAATAAAGACACATTGAAATGTACTGTACAATTTTTTAAAACGATTTTTCTTATCTGAGATATTTACACCTAAAGTCACCGGACTACATAAAGAAATTAGAGAGTAGGTGTACGAAGCTTAGAGGAAATCGGAGAATTCACATATTCGGAACTGCACCCTTATTTTTTCGCGTAAAGAATCTTCAAATACAGTGATTTCTTTAAAAAATGTTTTTTTATGTGGTTTGAACGATTTCAGCCGTGGAAAAATTTACTTTTAAAATTGCAAACAGTATAGCTGTAAAGAATATATTCTGCAAAAAAAAAGACATTATTTTTCCAAATTCAACAATTTTTCAAAAATTCGCAAAAAGCGATAGTAATAAAAATTCAATTGCAAAAAAAACATAGTTAAAATAAATGTTTTTTGCAAAACAAACTAAATTAAAGCACAGTTCTTAAAATTGAAAAACTTCAGACTAAAATTATGCAAATGGGACAATTTTATGCAAATGAACTGAAATTGTCTTTTTTTCAAAATTAACAGCGTTCAAAATTAAATTATTAAAAATTGACAACTTTTGAATAAGTTTAAATTTGTAGAGATTAAAATTAAAAACTTTTATATTGAAAAATAAATTCAATCTTTTAAAGTCAAAGCTTATAAAATTCTACCATTTAAAATTGTTATTACATCGAAGAAAATTATAAATTAAAATTGATTAAACAGATTTTCCTAAAATCAAAAAATAGATTAAATTACTGTAAAAAACGTTCAAAATAAATGTATATTTTGAATGAAGAACATTAAAAATGAACAAATTTGACTGTGTCTAATATTACGGAATTTCCCGTAAAACTGAGTTAAGTGAAGTAATTTTTGGTAACGTTAAACCCCTATATGAGCTGGAGAAGGACTTAATCTTAAGGAAAATTCCGTACTGAAAATAATTTTAGTCGCCAAAATTTGTGATATTAAAACTTCATTATACTGAAACTTTAACAATTTTAATTATTTGAAGTGAATTTAAATCGTTTGAAAATTAATAATGCATAATTAAAAATTATGAAAGGGAAAAATTTGAAACTTTAGCACTTACGTGAAATTTGAGAACTTGGAAATTGTAACCATTAGAAATTAAATAAATTATTCAGTATTATTAATAACGAATAAATTTCAGATACAGAGCTTAATTTTGATTTACATTCATTTGAAGGATTTGGACGATTTCAATGTTTGAAATTTAACAATTTTAAGCTTTTCAATTCCAAATTACTTGTTTTTAAGTTGACTTTGAAATTTTCAATAGTTTGGAACATTTTCAAATCGAAAGTAGTTTAATTTTCAAGGCCTGATTCTCAAATCTTCTCGTTTTAAGACTTAAATTTGAGAAATTATTGCCTCAATTATAGACTTTCCTATTCTTAATAATTTCAAACTACGTTTAAAAATTGAATGATTCTTAAACGAAGATCTTAAATATATTAAAAATTAAGAACTATTTTGGTTGAAATATTATTTTTTTCGTGGTCGGAATTTATCTTATTTGTTTGAAAGTGTAAGTAATTTGATGAAAATTAATTTTTTGGTTAAAGATTCATTATTTTAGTTGAAAATTTCTCTTTTTGGTTCATAATTCATCAGTTTTGTCGAAGTATCATCTTTATTTGTAGAAATTCAATTATTTCGGTAGAAAATTAATATTTACGCGTCTCTTTGGTCGAAAATTTAACTATCTTGTTGAAGTTTTTTTTATTTTACTTCGAAAAAAATTTTTTTTTAATAAAAATTCGAATATGCCATTTTTAGTTGAATGATGATATTTTGTAGTTTATAATGCAATTATTTAGTTGAAAACGCATGTATTTTGTCAAAATTTGACTTTTTTAATTGAATTAAAGTGTGTTAAAAATAGAAAACTTTTTTGGTTAAGGTATCAAATATTACATTTTTTGATGAAAATTCATGTTTTTTTGCTGAAAATTCCACTACTTAGTTCAAAGTTGAGCTACCATGCAAAAAATTAATTTTTTTTTAGTTTTAAGATTCATAATTTCATTTATAAATTTTCGTAAATTATCAGAAACTTTTAAAATTAATTAAAATAAACTTAAATTGGGAGCTTGAAACTAAGCCGTTAAAAATAAATAAATAAATACAAACTTAATTTTGGGAAAATATTGACATTTACTCTTTAAGCAAAATTGTTTAATATTTTATTAAATTTTTTTAGACAACTGCATTTGGAGCTCTGTAAAGTTGGCTGGGATTTAAATAAAATATATGGACTGCAAATAACAATGTCAGTAGTGACAAACATAATTTTCCTGATTATCTATTTACACTACCTATTCAGGGAAATTTTACATACTAAAGAATACAATTATAGAATGATTTATTCATCAATATGCACAGCAAGTTCGGCCGTAATATGTTTCTTCAGAGTCACGCACCTTAATATTGTTTGTGGAAACGTAGCTAAAAAAGTAATTTATTTATAAAACATGATTCTAACTGCAAAACGAAATTAATTAAAACTAAATCATGAATATATTGATAATAATCGGATTTTATTCATCAGGCTCGAAGGGCAAATGAGATTATTTTTGAACTCAATAAAGGAAACGAGAATAAAGAACTAACCGAAGAGGTGAGATAACTTTTTTTTTCTTCAAAATATACATTTTTCCAAAATTTTGAATTATATATGTTTAGATCAAATCTGAATTAGTTTAAAATTAATTAATTTGCATTCGATTGAACTGTTATTACTGAATTCTATTGATTTTTTTATTAATTCTTTGGATTCTCTTGAAATGATTTCAATTCATTTGAATTTTTTTAATTCCTTAGATTCTACTGGATTCAATTGCGTTAATTTGAACTCTTTTAAACTTTAGGGAATTCACTTGAATTGAATTGCATTTTCGTTAATCTAGTATTCTTGCCAGATATTAGTCACTGAAAAAAGTTATTTTTTTATTATTTTAAGAATTAAAATAATATTATTGGAACTTGAAATAAAAAAACATTGATTTGAACGACTTTTTTTAGAAGTTGTATTTGAGCTTACTCTCGCATCTTACAAATTTTTGAAAAATGGTTGAATTTTGATAAAAGTTGTTTTATTTTACAGAGGAAACATCCTCCACAGCTCTATTTTTCCAGTGTGGAAAGAAAACTTGTCTATGGCTGAATTCATAAGAAAAATGTTCAAGAAATAAATGTAGAATTTGTAAAAAGCGACAGTAAGAACAAATTCAATTGCAAAAAGTATTGAAATAATTGATCATATTATTTTAATTCTTAAAATCGTAGAAAACTTTTTTCCTCAGTGACTTGACTTTCGACACGATAACTAGCTTAAGTCTTTCGATTTTTATGGAATTTAATTTTTCTTGAGTTTTTTTTTAATTCATTGAATTTTTCTGAAACTATTTCAATTTTGAGGAATTTGATAACAATTTTTTTAACTTTTGCAAATTCACTTGAGTTTAATTGCATTTCTTCTAAGACCTTGAATATTTTTTTATTCACTTGAACTCTTTTTAATTTTTGGTAATTCACTTGAATTTTTTTAAATTTTCTTTTAATCTTTAGATTAATTTGCATTTATTTGAATTCATTTCCATTCTACTCAACTTAATGAAATTTTTGTTTATTCTGTATATTCTATTAAATTCTTTGGATATTTTCAGATTTATTTCTGATTTATTCCCATTCTTTGGATTGAATTTTAAATTACTTGCGTTTCATGGAACTCTTTCTTGGAATTGGCTTTTCTTTGAATTTTGTTTAATTGTTTGGATTTGTCTGAATTCATTTTAATTCTACGGAATTCAATTACTTAGTCAGGATTTGTTTTTAATATGCTTGAGTTTTCTGTAATTGTGTTATTCTTTCGCATTCACTTAAACTCTTTAATTTTTTGGATTCACTTGAATTCTTTTGCATATTTTTTTATTCTTCTGAAGTCATTTCAATTCTACTGAACGTAATTACGTTTTTTGTTGAATATTTATATTCTTTTGCATTTATTTTCACCCTATTGAATTTAATTGAATTTTTGTTCTTTCTGTAGATTCTTTTAAATTCTCTGGATATTTTAAATTTTACTTTTGATTCATTTGCTTTCATTATATTAAAATTTAATTTATATGCATTTTGTGAAATTCTTCATTTGAATTTTTCTAAATTATATTCCACTTTTGTTAAATCCTTCAATTATTCTAAATTCACTTTTGTTTCTTGCAATTTTTTGGATTCTTTTGGATTCTTTTGCATTCACTTGAACTCTTTTTAGTTTTTGTGATTCACTTAAATTTTTTTGAATTTTTTAAATTCTTCTAAATTTATTTAAATTCTACTGATCATAAGTGCATTTTTTCTTGAATTTTTTAGATTCTTTTTAGTTCAATTGAATTCATGTCCATGCTACGAGATTTAATAGAATTTTTCTTCACTCTGTCGATTCATTTAAATTCTTCGGATTTTTTAAATTTACTTCTAATTCACTTTCATTCTTTGGATTGAATTTGCATTTACTTACATTTTAGAAATTCTTCCGAATTCAATGCCACTGAATTCAATTGAACCGTTTTTCAATTATTTTGATTCTTTTGAATTTGCGCGAATTGACTCGATTTTTCTAATTCTTCTTAATTCTTCTACATTCTTCTAAAAAAATTTCATTGTGTGGATTCTCTTCAATTTACTTGCATTCTTCTCAATTCAATTGCATTTTTATACGCTTCTGTTCTTTTTTGTAATTTCTTATATTCACTTTGATTTTTTCCCCGTCACACTGTATGAAGTAGGAAATAGGAATACATTAATTTTACTGGATTTTTCAATTAATATTTTTATTAGATTGAGCAATTTGCAATGCAAATTGACCAGCGACCCTTGACCTTCTCCATGTGTGGATTATATACACTAGAACATAAATTTATTGGAAGTGTAAGAAATAAATAAATAAATTTATTGATTTAATGATTATTTCATATAAAAATACTGCATTAAAAATATTTTTAGGTGCTGACAACAGCAGTAACATATTTGTCCTTTCTGATACAAATTGGACCGATATACGAAGAATCGAGAGGATACCAAAGTTTAAATGAAACTTTTGAAAATCTTTGATTAAAAACAACAAGTTTTAATAGAATTATTTAAGTCTAACATTTTTCTTGCGGATTTCATCAAATTGAAAAGTCAGCATCGTGTGTTATTATTAATAATTAAATTTATTGTACAATTCTATCCTATTAATATACAAAACTATAATTTTTGGTTACATATACATAATATGTAATAACATAATATTGGCGTAAATATAACGTTACATGTAAATAATTT
>NC_046661.1:111280566-111299727 GCF_010883055.1 Belonocnema kinseyi | reverse complement strand
GCATGTCTAAAGTTTACATTAAAAAACAAACAAATAATTTACATGATCTCTCAACGAGGGTCTATGATTCTGCATAAAATCGAACCCCTCGCTCTTTAAAATTAAACCTCTTGCGTCGAATTTAAATTCCCATTATTTGATTTACTTTTACATCTTTTTCATTGATGAATATGTCTTTGACTTTCGATTTTATTGCACAATATTTCAACTGATAAAGATTTGAAGTTTAGATTAAAATGGTTAGGAACTCCCAATCACAAGAGGATCAATATTAAAAACTAGTCGGTAGTAATTAGCATCTAGTTAAAATTAATTACGTGTCTCAATAAAAGATTCTGAAAAAGGCAGCGAATTGTAAAAATATAAATAGTCTCTTTATACCAAATTGTAATTTCTCTCCAAGTCGATGATCCTTCCTTAAAAATGGACTCAGGCAAACAAAAAAGCAAGGACTAAATCCGCAAAAGCGAAAATCCTTGTGCGTTTCCCCAATACGAGAAAAATGTTAAAAAGTTTCTTTTTTTTTCTTCAAAAAACCTAATAGGGGAGTTAAAAACTTTGTAAAATTCTCGATTATAAAAGATTACTTTGTGTAAACTTTGGAGGCGTGAAAACTACTGTTTTAAGTCAGTACTATAAAATTCTCTAAACGAATACGAGCGAGCCCACAATATTTTTCGATTGCAGATTCACCGAGGCACTTTGCGCATTTCCAGTTGTGTTAAAATTTTAAATAAAATTACAAATAACACCTATAAAAGACTACTCGAGATTCATTAAGTGTCGAGTCTTCTAGATATTCTATTTACAATTTTTGACCCTTGAAATTAAATGCGAGAGCATTTAATTTTTAGATAAATATGGGAGCTTGTAAACTATTCTTTAAGTATTTCGTCTTCTTAAGTATTTTGATGTACGAGAGGCGAGTTTGAAATTTAATTAATGCCAGCCTCCGGTCAATTTGTGGAACATTTCTTCGTTGAGGGTTTGGTTGGCTTCTTTCGACCTCATCGAGAGGAAAATGTAACCGCCGATGAATTCGTGAACGACTTTGCAATCGGCGGATTGACATTCGAAAATTATGTTGCCCTCTTCAAACTGGACCATCATGTGTTTTACTTCCCAGTTTACGTTCCAAGCCTGCAAATTAATTAGCACAATTTGCGAAATTACGGTTTTTCAATTTAAATTTAAATCAAAAATAGAGAGTGTTGCTGCCAAGGTGTCTACTCAAATCCTGGGGAAAAATTTCCACACTTTTTCCAGGTATCTTAAGATTTTTCTATAATTTTTCACAGTATGGAGCCACGTATATTGAATTCAATTTAAAAACGCTTCAAATTCCTAACTTTTAAATTTCAAGAAGATTGATACATTTTTAATCAAATAGTTACGTTTTCGACCTGAAAGCTGATTTTTCTAGAAAACATGGAAGTTAAATTTTCAGTTAAGAAAAGTATAATTCAACTACAAAAAAAAAAGAAATAGTTAAATTATCAATCCAAGTGATGAATTTTTAACTAAAATTATGAATCATTAACTAGATAGTCGAATTTTCAACAACAAAAAATTAATGTTTAAATAAAAAAGATGAACTTTTGACAAAATAAATGAATTTTTAACAAAAGAATTAGTTTTTAACTAAGAATTTAACTGTAAATTCTTAAATTTGAATTTAATTAAACTTAACTAATACATAACTATGAATAAATTTTTAATTTTAGCAAAGTATATTTGATGAAAAATAACGACAATGCAGTAAGAAATGTTATTTTTAAAATAAAAAGTTATTTCTTTTTTGATAGAAATTTATTCTTTTTGGTTGAAAATTAAACTATTCGATTAAAAATTCTTTTTTTGTCGATTCATAATTTTATTTTGAACTTGCCTTTTTCTTAAATTTATATTTTCGGGTTCAAAACTTAACTATTTTATAGAAAACTCTTCTTTCTGTCTTGAAAATTTGAGTTGAGGATTTAACCTTTGAATATTCGTATTATTTGGGTATTTGAAAATTTTTAAAAATTTTGTTTAATATTAGTCTTTTCAGTTGCAAATTAATTATTTTGATCGAAAAATGTATCTGTTATAGTCTCAGTTAAAAATTGATATTCTTTTAGTTGAAAATTCATATATTAGAGTTGAAAATTAAACTTTTTTGTAGAAAATTCGAATTAGAAACATTTATAATTCAATAATTTTGTTGTAAATTAACTTTTTTTATGGAAAATTAATTTTTTTGGGTTTAAAACTTAAATGAAATATCTTTTTATTGAGAATTATTTTTTTTATACTGTTGCTCTCTTTGGTTGAAAATTTAACTATTTTGTTGAAAATTCCTTTTTTTAGGGAAAAAAATTAATTTTTTTGAATAACAATTTAATTATTGTATTTTTTATTGAAAATTTACATTTTTAGTTGGAAATTTATTCATTTTGTCTAAAACTCGCTTTTTTTGGGTTGAAAATTTTATTATTTTGGCAGAAAATTCATATTTTCGAGTTAAAAACTAAACTTTTATAGAGAAAATTCGATTTTTTTAAATTTTAAGTTCAATAACTTTCTTGTAAACTAAATTTGTTTGTGAAGAATTAATTTTTTTTTTGGTTAAAAACTCAATTGTTTTGTAGAATATTTAACTTCTTTGGCTTGTACATTCAACATTTTAGTGGAGGATTCAATTAGTTTGTTGAAAATTAATATTTTCTAGTTGAATTTAAATATTTAAAAAATTTTAAATATTTTTTGTGGAAATGTCAGCTCTTTGCTTGAAAATTCTATTATTTTGGTAGAAAATTCATATTTCTGAGTTAAAAATTAAACTTTTATTTAGAAAAGTCGATTTTTTAAATTCAATTGTTTTGTTGTAACATTAAATTTGTTGTTAAAACCCAATATATTTGGGTTGAAAACTCAACAGTTTTTTAAAAATTTATTTTTTATTAGAAATATCAACTATCACACTTTTTATTGAGAATTACTTTTTTGTTGATGGTTCTCTTCTTTGGTTGAAAATTCCTTTTTTTAAGGCTAAAATTGAATTTTTTTTAACTAAAATTTGAACTATTCCATTATTGATTGAAAATTTAACTAATCTATTTTTTATTGCAAATTTTTTTTTTTTATTCGGACATTTCTTTATTTTGTTTAAAACTAGACTTTTTTGGATTGAAAATTCCATCATTTTGGTATAAAATTCATATTTTAGGTTGAATCCAACTTTTTCGATTAAAAATTAAAATACTTTACGGTGGAGATATCAAAGACTACACATATTGTTGAGAATGCATTTTTTTGATTGAAGATTCAACTCTTTCTTTGAAAATTCAACTATTTTGTTGGAAATTCCTTTTGTTCTGTTGTTGAAAAATCATATTTTATGATAGAAAATTATTAATCGTTTTGGTTAAAAACTCCCCCATTTGTTAATAAATTTAACTATTTTGTTACAAAAATGAGCTTTTTGTTCAAATTAATTTTTTTAATATCAGAGAAAGTCAAAAAATGTTCAGATCTAAGTCAAGAAATTTGGAAATTTGGATTTCGTAACAAACCTTATAGAGAAAAAACTATAGAAATTGAAGTTTACCTTCATGGTGTTGTATCTCCAAGTTTTGAGATGATCCCCATTGTGAAGATCCATTCGCATGAGCCTGTTGTTCGCAATGCCGAGAAGCTCATCTTTTCCCTTTCCTGTGAATCTGACAACAAACAGGGAAATTCCATATTCGGGAAGGGATTGCCAAGCTTTGATGTAATTCAGTTTTGCTTCCACAAGAGACAAATCCTTGACGTTGGCGTGTGCTTCCAAAATCCTTTGCACCAGCTGAAAATCATATAAAAACAATTAAATTATATCTAACAACTTTCAACTCTCGGTGCGTATTTATTTGACGAAAAAATAATTTTTCCGGTCTACCTAATTTCAATTTGAAAAGAATTTAAATTCGATTTAAATTGCTTATTAATTCGATATTTAAATGTCCCACCTTTCCCTTGAACTTCTTCGCAAATCTGGAAGCCACATACTCTTCCGGGACAATGTCCCCGAGAGAATTTGGACTAATGGCAGGGACGGGTGCGGGCCTTTGAAGTTGCAAAAATGCAATGATACTGTTGACTTCGCTTTCGTAAGAAGCGTCCGCTAATGTGCGACCTTTCGCTGCCAATCGACAGGCGGCCATCCATTTTGCATACTGTGTCTCCTGGAAAATAAAAAAAAATAGACTTTATTATTATTTTTTATTTTTAATACAATTGAGGAGTATCTCTGAACTATTCGGAAATTAGAAAAAGCAGCGAATTAAAGTTTCTGTCAATATTTTACATGTAAATTGTAAACGACGTTCGCCATTGTTCAACAAAATCGGTCAAAGAATTTAAAAATGAACACAAGATTCATTGCCGAAACAGTTACATTTTTAATTAATTAGATGAATTTTTAATTAAAATGATCAATCTTAATCTGCACAAAATTACCGAAGTATTCAGTTGAATTATTTACCGAAAAAGACCAATTCTCAACGAGAAACGTAATAGTCGATATTCGAGCTAAAGAGAAAAATTAAATTTTAAATAAATAAAAGTGAATTCATCCAAAAAGGACAAACTTAAAAAAAATGGTTGAATTTTTAACTAAAACAGTGAAATTTCAACATAAAAGAAAATCACTTTCAAAAAACTAATTTTTTTTTTTTTAAAGAAATACGAATTTTTAACAAAATAAATCAATTTTCAACTAAAAAAGTTAAATTTTAAATTGAAAAATATTTTAATTTGAAACAATAGAATTTACAAGCTTTACAAATTTTAGAATCTGTTAGTGTATTTCATCGGAAATAGACATTTTGCCTTTAAAATCATTATAATTTTAACAAGATTTATAATCTTTGAACAATTTTCGTTTATGTCAGCGTTTTCCACCATAAATCGGTACTTTCAGTAAAAAATCATTTTGATAAATAAAGATTAATTTTTTTTGTAATATTATATGTTAAGCTGGCAATTTTGAATATAGTAATAATTAAAAGCAGATTTACACTTTTCGAACAATTTATTATTACGTTAATTTTCTTCACATGAAATTGGTTATTTTTACTGAAAATCATTAAATTTCAAAAAAGTTTTATAATTGATAACAACTTATTCTTACATCATGTTAGTGTTTTCAGCGGTAATTATTATTATTTAAAAATATAAATTTCGAAAAACAGTTACAATTTTTAACAACTTTTAATTTATTATGATGTGTTTATTCTGTTTCTTTAACCTTCTTGTTGAAAATAATAAAATTTACAAGCTTGAATAACTTCGGATTATGTGAATGTTTTTCGTTAGAAATTTACATTTTTATTAAAAAATCATTCGATTGTAGAGAAGATTCATAATTGTTAAAATATTTCAAGTTAAATTGGCGTTTCTAATTAAAAATTTGCATTTTTAATCAAAAATCACTATAATTAAAAAAATTAAAAATAGAAGAAAATTGCCAATTTAATTTTTAACTCTTTTAAATTCAACTTTCAATTTTCTTCGAATTTTAAGAGTTTAAAATTTAACCTTTGAAAACTAAACTGTTAAAAAATGATAAAAACAGACAATTCCATTCTAAAAAGTTGAAAACTAAAAAAATCGATCCTTGGAAATGCCTTGAAATCTTTTAAAATACACAAAAAGATTCCAAATCCTTTGAAATCCCATTAAATTACTGAAATCAATTAGAAAAATTTCAATTCTTTTTAAATATCCTAAAAATCTTTAAAATTGTTTTAAAAATCTTTGGCAATACCTTAAAATATTTGAAAACCTTAAAAAAGTTAGGAAATACTTCATTTCTTTTGAATAAATTATTTCAAATCCATTAAAATCATATGAAATTGCATGAAGTTTAATATTTCCTGAAATCTTGGAAAATGTATGAAAATATCTTGAGAGCTTTTAAAAACCGTTAACATTTTTTGAAATCTCCTTAAAAATGTTGAAATTCTTAAAAGTTGTTGAGGATTCAACATTTTTGTTAAAAATTCATGAGTTCTTTTCAAAATTCTTCTTTTTTGTTGTAAATTAATCTTTTTCTTTTTTTAATTAATTTTTTTCAGATGAAAATTCAACTTTTTGCTTGAGAGCTCTTGAGTTTTATTAAAAATTTGTCTGCTTTGGCAGTAAATAAATCTCTTTTCTTAAACATTCATCTTTTTTATTTTAAAGTTCAACTTTCAGTTAAATATTTTTAGAATTTTATTAAAAGTTCGTATTTATTGGTAGTGAATTCGTCTTTTTGTTTAAAAATTCATGTTTTTTAGTTGAAATTTCAACTTTTTGGTTCAGAACTCTTGAATTTTGTTCTAAATTTTATTTTTTCGATATGAAATAAATCTTTTTGTTTAAAAATTCATGAATTTAGTTGGAAATTTAACAACTAGGTTTTAAAGTTGAACTACGTTCTTGAAAATTAAATTTTTTCCTTCTTCTTTCTTTATTGAAATTCCAAATTTTTTGTTTAGAATTCTTGAAATTGATTAGAAATTCTTCTTGTTTGGTAGTGAATTAATCTTTTTGTTTAAAAATTCACCTGTTTTAGATACACATTCAACTTTTTGTTTGAAAAATCTTGAATTCTGTTAAAAATTCTTCATTTTTGGTAGTAAATTGATCGTTTTGTTTTAAAATTCATTGTTTTTACTTGGAAATTCAACTTTTTGGTTGAGAATTCTTGAATTTAGTAAAAATTCATTTTTTGGTAGATAATTAATATTTTTGTTTAAAAATTCATCTTTTTGATTAGAAATTTAACAACTAGATATTAAAGAGATACTGCTTTCTTAAAAAAGCATTTTTTGGCTTACAATTAAAAATTATAGTTAAAAATTCATCTCTTTGGTTGCAAATAATGTTCCTGTTCAAATAAAACTATTTCATTAAAAATTCTTCTTTGATTGTTGTTGAAAATTAATCTAAATTAGTTGAAAATTTAACCTTTGGGTTGAGAGTTCGTTTGTTGTCAATTCGTCTTTTTGGTATAAAACTAGCTTTTTTATCCAAATTTAAAATTTTCGATTCGGTAATTCAACTGTTTTGTATAAAAAATTCTTTACTGTGTATTACAAATACAATAATTTAGTTTTAAAAAATCAACTATTTGATAGAACATTTATGTTTTTTTTAGAATTTAAAATTATTATAATTTTTTTCATCAAAAGGTTAACTATTTCATTTTGGCTTAAAACTTGACCTTTATTAATTAAAAAATTTAATAATATCCGGATTAACTGTCACATAAAATTCAATTAGGCAAATTTAAATACTTAATCTGAAAATCACTTTTGTATAATTCCGTTAAAATATTTCACCCTCCCTAATTGACTATGAGATTTTCAAAAAATCGAAAAAAGTATTGTCAGAATTAATTATCAGAAAGAACAGTTCAAAGGAAAGTGTGTTTGTACCTAGATAGGAAAAAAGTTATTTCAATTAATGAATTTTAACAAAATAATTAATTAACAATATTTAATTAATGAATAAATATTAATTATTAATTAATTTTAATTGATTCCTTGCTAGGTAGGTAAAGATCCACTTGATTTGAACTATTTTTTCTGATAATTTATGTACCGAAAAATTAATGTTATTGTCAAATAAAGAGCAATATATAACTTTTACATAGTAAATAGTCGAGAAATTTACCGTGACTCTAAGAAAATAGGGAAAAAGTCGACCTTTTTTGATTTTTTACAACTTTAAAGTCAATTAGAGAGAGAGAGAGACCGAAGGAATTTTTTTTTATGCAACTTTTTTGACTGAAAAAAGAAAGTTTTCATTGCTATTAGAACTTTGCGCAAACAACTTTTTTTTTCGATACGCATAAAATTAAAAATTCTAAAATAAATCGAAATAATCTACCGTATCGCATCGGATCCACATTTCCGACATGCCCTCAGCACTAGGGACCTCAAGTCTGATTCCGTAACGATTCTGAGCCAAATTAACGTCCGGAGTTACTTCGCAACCACGAAGATTGATAGAGTGTGCTGGTGGCTCGGAGCTGTTCATCTCCTCGCGACTTTTATAAAGCTTGAGTTGCAAATCCCTGCAAGTAAACCAATATCGCTTGAAGGCTTTCAGGGTGAAACGCTTTGGTTTGAAAAAGCGCAGATAGTCGCAGAGTTCAGGAATCTGAGTAATGTCGCTTGATCCGTTACTGATTGTTGAGCCTTCCAGGGTCACCTGGAGGTCCGTCAATGCCGCATCAATGTCGTCTTCCACGGGAGATGTCCCGTTGCAGTCGAAATTCGGCTGGGGAACGCTCGCTTGTAAATTCACTTGCACCTGTAAATCAGGCCAAAATTCAGTCAACTTTCTACCTCTGAGAAGGACAAAATCGCAGAGCTCGGACTCACTTCAGAGATAAAAATAATAGTGTCTAAATAATAGGCTTATAAAAAGTCGCACATAATTCTCATTGATTTTCAAATATTATTTGCATGATAACGATAAACTTTAAAGTTTAAACTTTCAAAAGTAGTATATTACTGGCATATTTTGGGTATCATAATAAAATTTTATTCATTTCTATCGAAAAAAAAATGGTGGGATATGTCGAAAAAATCTCGCAATCATTGTTGTTGAAAACCTGACTTGCTTTTCATTACTAGAAGTTCTTCTATATTATCAATTTGGTCATTTGAAAATGAAATCTAGAAAATAATCCCCTTTGAAAATAACAACGATAGAAACTTTATGCGAATTGAAAAGTGTGCGCTTTTTACGTAATCTTGAGCGGTTAAAAATAATTTAATATAAAATCATAAAGTTTCAAAGATAACTTAAAATTTCTGAAAAATGTAGTTTTTGTTTGTCTTTATGACTAAAAATTAACATTATAAAACAAAAATGATCACCAATATTTACATTTTTGAACAATTTTAAGATATGTTAGTGTTTACGCCGGAAATGGGTATTTTTAATCAGAAATTAATATATTTTCAAGATTGAAAATTTGTCAATAATTTAGGTTTTTCGGTTTTGTTATCGTTTTTAAGAAAAATCATTAGATTTTAAGATTCATAATTTTTTAACAATTTTATCCTATGTTAACGTTTGACGCTAAAAATTGGTATTTTAAAACAAAAACCATTATAATTTGAACCAGATTTAGAATCTTTTAACAATTTTGGATTATGTTGACGTTTCTTTCTTCTTCGGAAATGGGTATTTTTAATTTATAAAAAATTATTTCCCAAAGAACATTGGCATATTTTAACAATTGTAATAAATATACTTTACACAAGACTTAGGATATTTCAATAATTTTGGATTACGCAAGTATTTTTCGTCGGAGAAGTTTCCAAATTTGCAATTTTTTAACAGTTTCAGGTTATATTAAAATTTTTCACAGGAAAACGTTTATTTGAAAATAAAAATCATTATATTTCAAAGAAGATTTGCAATTCAGTTGATTTTTCTGTTGTTATTGCTTGAAATTATTGATATTTTTAATAAAAAAATTATTAGAAATAAAGGAATATTAAAAATTTTGAATAACTTTAGGTTATTGATTAAACTAAATTAATTTAATTTAGAATAATAAAATTGATAAGCTTGCCTAGTTTAGAATTATATTAGTGTTTTTCGTCGGAAATTGAAATGTTTATTAAAAATGCATTATTTTCCAATGCACATGCATGGTTTTTGCATAATTTTAGATAAAGTTTGAATTTTACATCGAAAATTGGCATTTTTAAACAAAAATCATTGCAGTCTGAACAATATTTAAAATCTTTGAACAATTTTTTAATTCGCTAATGTTTGCCGTCGGATACAGATATTTTTGACAAAAAAGAAATACATTTCAAAGAAGATTCATATTTTTCACGATAAATCGGTTATTTTAATAGAAAATTTGAGATTTCCGGAAATATTTACAATTTTGAACAATTTTTTGTAATGTTAGTGTTTTCGTCGAAATTTTTAAAATAAAAAATAACATGAGATTTTTAACATTATCATTCAGTCATTAAATTCACTATTTTCTGGTTTTTTTTGCATTTTATACCGGAACAACTATAGATTTTTAAGATGATTGACCATTTTTGAGCAATTTTAGATTATTTTAACATTTTTCACTTAAAGATGTTTTTGAAGGAAAAAACATTAGGTTTAAAACAAGATTTATTATCTAAAAATGATATTGTTAATAAAAAATCATTAGATAATAAATATCATCAGATCATTAGATTAGGTAGTAGATATTATGAAATAAGCAAATTCTGTAATAATAAGCGCACTCCTAGCGCGCGTGTTTCTTTTCTAGGAAATATAAATATCAATAAAAATTTTTTTTGTTTACAGACATTACAAAAAATATATTAATTTTAATTGTTATAGATTAACTTTATTTGAACAAAACAATAGAGTTTTACACTAGCACAGTAAAATATTTCCATCTTGAAATATTCATACTACATTCATAAAAAAAATATATATTATAAAGAAGTTAACAAAAATGTACCTTTTTTAAAAATCTCCGGACCGATTATTTTCGTTTCGCACTATATGACAAAATATAGGGACCAAAGGGTACTTTTTGCATCGCTCATATGGTACTTTTTTCTCGCTTAAGGGGTGAAAACTTTAGTTTAAACTCTTAACGTTTCAGAACATCTTAAGTTAAATACAAAATAATTCAAATTAATAGCAAAAAATTTTTTAAAATCAGAAGGTGAATATTAAAAAAATAAAATAAATTGAGTACAATTTAGAAATATAGTAAGGCTTTAGGATCAATTCAATAAAAGCTTTTGAAAATTAAAAAAATCCATTGTATTCAATAAAATTGCGTGAATTTAGAAGAGTTCAAATATAGATTTTTAAAAAGTTCAAGAAAATTCCAAATAATTTAAAATAATTCAGGGTGAATTAAAAAATCAAATCTCATATATTTTAAACCCCACTAATTTCTAACAAAGAAAGTGACTATTGACTATAAAAACAATTGAGGTTAAAGCCAAAAGAATTCCAATTAATTGGGAAAAACTTAAAAAATCGAAAAAATTCCATTTATTACAATAAAATTTGAGTGAATTTAGACAAATTTAAGGGAAACCAGAAGAATTCGCTAAAATTCATAAAAAATCAAATTGAATTTAAAAAATAATTCAAACATATGAAAAAGTTTATTAAACTAAGTAAGTTTGAATAAAATTAAACAAAATTTTTTTTAATCCATTGAATTGAGTAGAATTAAGTGAATTTTGAAGAATTCAAAAGAATTTAAAATAAGTTAGGATAAATTAATAAGAATTCAGGGCAAAGTTTGAATTAATTGCAAAAAAATTTATATATTTCTTCAAATCGATTAAATCTCTGCGAAATCCCTACTTTTTGTGAATAAATTCTTTTAAATCTATCAAAATATTATAATATCCCAAAAAATAACATGAAATCTGATGATACCTCTTAAAATCCTGGAAAATGTATTAAAATAACTCGAGTGCTTTTAAAATAACAATCGCATGCAAATATTCTCAAATTCGTTAAAATTATTAATATCCTTGGAAATCCCTTAAAATTGTTTAAATCCCTTGAAAATTCTTCAGAATATTTCGAAATATCCATAAATATTTCAAAGTTTTAAAATTCCTTCAAACTATTGAAATAGATCAAAAATATCTGGGCATCTTAAAATTTTCTAAAATATTTCGAATCCTCTGATACCTCTTGAAAGCCCTTGAAATCCCTAAAAGCTTTTGAATGCCCTCTTTGGAAATCCCATTAAATTACTGAAATCGATTTGAAAATACTTTTAAATCTTATAAAATAACCCAAAATATTTCAAATCCTTAAAAATCGTTTGAAATCTTTAAACAATTTTTAAACTTCTTGAATATGCCCAAGTATTTTAAAAAATAATTTAAATATTTCAAATTCTTTATCAATTAATCTTCAGGATCAATTAAATAAAAACTTGTACGAAATTCAAAAGAATCCATTAAATTAAGTAAAATAGAGTAAATTTTGAAATTTCAAAAAATTTAAAAGAATTCAGTATAAATAAATCGAAATTCATGATGAATATTATAAAATCCTATGAAATTCTACGCTGATATTTCCTGAAATTCTGGAAAATTTATTAAAATACATTGAGAGTCCCATAAAATCATGAAAACTCTTACAAAATAATGAGAAATCTTTTTAAATATTTTAAAACCTTATAGGTCCAGTGAAATCGTTCCATATCCTTTCAAATTCGAGCAAATTCTTTATCCTAAAATATTCCAAACTCTTTGGAATCCCTGCGAATTATTGAAATCTATTAAAAATGTCTCGGAATCTTTAAAAGTATCCTGAAATATTTCAATAGAATTCAAGAAAATTCATAAATAAATAGGTAGAGATCTGAATTAAATAGTGATTTACAAATGTTCTAGGTAAACTGAGTTTTGTCAGGGTGTGGAAAAGGTTCTTAAAATTCATGGGAAATTTTTAAATGATGGTTTTATAAGGAATTTCAAGAGAAATTCGAAAAACGATCACAAAACATTTTGAATTATTTCATAAAATCTTTAAAAATGGTAAAAGATTTTAAAGCAAAATTTTGCCATATTACATAATTTTAGAAAAAAATTGAGTGAGTCTAACAGATATTCAAACGTTTTGAAGCGATTCAAAAATAATTAAAACTTGAAGATTTTTTAAGAATTTTGTAAAGTTTCACAAAATGAAAGACACTTTTTCAGGTTCCTAAGAAAAATTAAAATAACTTTTTATTTCAAAAAATGAATTTAAAGAGATTATTTAAAAATATTTTAGAAGATTTCAAAAATAGTCAAAGAAGAATCAGAAAGATTTCAAGGCAATTTTTTTAAATTTTGCAGAATAAATAAATAAATGCAGATAAAATTTTAATAATGTTTAGAAATTAGAAGGTTTAAAACGTCTGAAAAGATTAAAAAACAAGAATTTTTCTTATATTCGTGTGCAAATTTTAAATAATATTTTATTTTGAAAAATGAACTTAAGAGAAAATTAACAAAGGTTTTTAAACATAACGAACTATTTCCTAAAATTTCTAAATATAGTTTAGAGGATTTTAAAGCAAAATGTTTCAATTTGGTAAGATTGCAAAATAAAAACGAACAAAAATTGGGTAGATTCAAGAAATATTTAGTAGAATTTAATAGAATTTCGAAAGTTTTCAAGATAATAAACAAAATTTCTTAAAATTGCTGGGAAAATTAGAAGATTTTAAGGTAATTTTTAAAAAAAATTGCAATGATATTTAAAAATTTGCAGAAAAATTCGTGTCAGTTAAAAATTTTTTCAGGACTTTAAGACGTTTTAAATAGATAACAAATATTTGAAAACTCTTAAACACTTTCGAAAATATATCAAATATTTCTTAATTGCTTCCCAACGTCTAAAAGTTCTAAATTCTTTTTTGACAAGCCTGAAATATGTAAAAATGTTTAAAATTTTCTCAAGAATCTTATGAAAATTATATTTTCTTGTTCTTAATTCTCAGAATTTAATTTCAACATGTATTTATTATAGCACTTTGAAAAATAATTTTCGATTTATTGGAGAGTTGTCAAAGATAAAAAAAAAATTCGTTAATGGTCTTTTTTTAAGAGTGATATACAAAATTTAAAATATTTTCGGTTTGTTAAGTCTAATTGATTTAAAAAATATCACATTTAAGAGTTTATTATTTCATTGTAATAGAAAACAATATTTGAGGATTTATTATATTTCTTGCTTATCATCTATAGATATAATAATTATATGTATTATATAGTAGCATTATATTTTTAAACGACAATATAAAAAAATTAGTTCTTCATCATTATATTTAAAATTGTTTGAATACACGGGACTAACACAAAATAACGAAAAAAATTAATAACAAAATCATAAATCGTTATATGAAATTTGGAAAATTTGATAATTTGATAATAATATATATTTTTCACATTTTCTTTTATTTATTTGTGAATTCGTTATTTACTTTTTAATTATTTTTTATACGTTCTGAATATCCATGCAATTGGTTTGCTTGTTTGTTTGAATTTGGTCATTTATGCCGCTTTTTCCTATATTAAAGAAAATAATACGTAAGTACATAAGTCTAATTCACTACCTGACTCTACACTATGAAGAAAAAATGATTTTTAAGGGGTTTTCATATTTATTTTGTAATTTTTATGCATTTTTCCTATGGTGCTACAATACATGGTTTTGCAGAACAAAATTACTACTAGCACCGCCGCACGGCCATTTTCAACTCTCTAGTTTAGAGATTTTCTTATTCTTCGCTCACGTACTCTAAGATTTCTCGCCTCGAATGCTGAATTTCAAAGCACTTTAATGATAAAATTTGCATTTACCTGGAGAGCAGCAAACATGAGCATCTCTTCCTCGGTGCAGTCGAGTTCTTCAGCGAGAAGCTGCCACTTTGCCTGTTCGTAAATCATATTAATTCTGACCGAGTCGGTCTTCGGATTCAAATCGTAAAATGAGTAGAATTTGAATCGGAGCCGGAGGGTGTCGAATTCTCGAATTCCTTGTTCCATGATCGAGAGGGACGAATCAAGCCAGGCAACATTCATCCTCGCTCGTTCGATCAAACTCTTTGGTCTGATTAATTTGCTCCGGACTTCGGGTGAAATTGAAGAAGGACTCTGGGCGAGATATTCCGATAGTCCACCATTCAAAGCTTCAAGGCTCATTGTGCTGTTGTTCGCATTGAAGGAACCGGTGCTTCCAAAACCAGAAGAATTGTTATTCCTCTTCCAGGTTCCAGTCTGAAAATAAATTTATCATTTTCATTATCTTTTGGGACTTCATTCTAGTTGAAAAGCCTTCGATTTTGTTTTCGTTGCTACAAAATCCCAATTTCGAAATTCCCTGATATGACTTTTCCTGACCTTTATACAGTTTTCCTTTAGGTAGGTATAAAAACAACTTTGTACCAAGGAGGTCAATAATGTTAATAAAAACAAAATTTTTGTTTCTAAATTTAATTAAAAGACTTTTAGTGACAACAGCTATACATGCTTTGATAAGAGATCATCAACAAATTGTGTGAGACGAGTAAGCAGGCGGGGAATTAAGAACCAAATAGTGCACTCTTCAAACAAAGAGATGAATTTTCAACCAAAAATATTAATTTTGTACCAAGAAAAAAAATGTTTCCAACAAGTAATATAAAGCTTCGACTAAAATGGCTAAATTTTACGTTAAAAAATTAATTTTAACAGAAAAAAACGAATTTACAATAATACAGTTAATTTTCAACCGAAAAAATGAATATTCAACAAAGAAGAATCATTTCATATCTAAGAAGACCAATTTCCTATCAAATAGTTAAGTTTAAAACTGAAAAAGATAAATTTGGAATAAAAAATAAAATAATTATATTTTCAGTTAAAACAATTAATATTCCACCAAAAAAGCGGACTTTCAATCGAAAAAATTAATTTTTAAGCAAATGTTTAAATTTTCAGCCAAAGAGATGAAGGTTTAACTAAGAAGATTAATTTTATACCCAGAAAAAAATGCCAACAAAATATATGAAATGTCAACTAAAGGACACCAATTTAAAGTTTAAAAAAATTATTTTCATTACAAAACAGTTAACTTTTAAACAATAAAATGAATTTTCAAAAAAGAAGATTCATTTGTAGCAAAAAAAAAAGAATGTTCAACTAATCAGAATACTTTTCGATCTTGAAAGCCGATTTTAAAACAAAATAGAATAATTAAATTTCCCTTAAAACTTTCAGTTGAAAAAAAAAATAATTTCTAACTAAATAAAATAATTAAATTTTTAACCAAACAGATCAATTTACTACCAAGAATTTTTAATTTATAAGAAAAAAGGTTAATTTTCAACTAAAAATGATAAATTTGCAACAAAAAATGGAATCATTAATTAACGTTTTTGCATTTTGACCAGGTGAGAACATTAATAAAAAAATATTTTTTTATTTTAAAGTGGAATAGTTAAATTTCATCTAAAAAATTTCAATTTTAATAAAAAAACAAATTTTTGACTAGATAATTCAATTTTCCATAAAAATGACCAATTTTCAATAAAGAAGACTCATTTTCTACCCAAAAGAATAATTTTTAACAAAATACATCAATTTTCAACAAAATCGTTAAATATTCAACCAAACTAATAAATTTATAACTAAAATGATTAATCTTCATAAAAAAAATGAATTTCTAAACAAATAGTTGATTTTTTTATTAAACATATAATATTTACATTTAAAATTAAAAAATTTAATTTGTACAAAAAAAGTCTTTTTAACAAAGAAAAAGGGTTTTGAATTAAAATGACGCAACATCAAACAAAAAAATTAATTTTTACCAAATTAGCTCTAATTTCAACTGAGTAGTTTATATTTTTAAATAAAAAGGTTGTAATTAAAAAAAAAAACACAAAAAACAGTTGAATTCAACCAAAAATATATATTCATAATTTCATCAAAATAATTGAATCCTCAACAATGCAATTACATTTTTATCGAAAGAAGATCAAGTTTTTACGGTAATTGATGAATATAAAAACAAGAAGACTGATTTTTCAACAAAATAGTTAAATTTTCTATTAAGAAAGATTTCCGATTCAATAATCAAACAAAAATGTATCCAGAATGTTAAATTTTCATACAAAAATACGAATTTTCTAAAAAACAATTGAATTTTTTAACAAAATAATTGCATTTTTAACCCAAAAAGGCGAATTAAAAAAAATTGAATTTTCAAACAAAATTCTTAACCAAAAAAGTTATAAAATATAAAAATTAGAAACGTATACGTTTCTAAGAGTTACATGTTATTAACACCTGTCAATGAAAAAATGAATTTTTAACAAATGGTTAAATTTTCAGCAAGAGATGAATTTTTCAGCAAGAAGATTAATTTTATACTAAGAAAAAAAATGCAAACAAAATATATGAAGTTTCAACTGAAAGACACCAATTTAAAGATAAAAAAAACCTATTTTCAACAAACAAAACCGAATTTTCAGAAAATAGTTAATTTTTAAACAATAAAATGTATTTTCAACCAAGAAAATAAATTTTCTACAAAAAAAAAACGAATTTTAGAAAAAAAAGTTAAATTTTCAACCAAAGAAATGAAATTTCACCCAAAAAGATGAATGTTCAACTAATCAGAATACTTTCCTATCTTCGAAATAAATTTTCAACAAACTAGAATCATTAAATTTTCCTTGAAATTTTCAGTTGAAAAACATTTTTTAACTAAATAAAATAATTTTTTTAACTAATTCAATTTTTAACCAAACAGATGAATTTACAACCAAGAATTTTAAATTTACAAGAAAAAAGGTTAATTTTCAACTTAAAATGATAAATTTGCAACAAAAAATAGGCTAATTAATTAATGTTTTTGCATGTTTATCAGGTGAGAATATTGATACAAAATAATTTTTATTTTAAAGTGGAATAGTTAAAATTTCAGTTAAAAAATTTCATTTTTAACCTAATTATTCAATTTTCCACTAAAATGATCAATTCTCAATAAAGAAGACTAATTTTGTACCTAAAAGATTAATTTTCAACAAAATCGTTAAATTTTTAACAGAGCTAATAAATTGTTAACTAAAATTATTAGTCTTGAACGCAAATCTGAAAAGAAAATTGAATTTTCAGCCGAAATTCTTAACTAAAGAAGTTATTAATTAAAAAAATGATAAAAGTATACGTTTATAAGAGTTACTTGTTATTGACACCTTTCCTTTTTGTAGGGGGGCGAGGGGGCGTTGAAAATTTCATAAAAACGCCTAACATCATTTTTGGTTGACCCCTAAATTTTAACTTGAGTTTATAGAAAATTCTGCGACTTTTTTCAAGTTTTCCCTGACATTCCCAGACTTTCCCGAATTCCCTGACCAGTAGTAACACTATAATAAATACCGAAACTGGAGAACTGATTGGAGTGCTGTAAGTCCTGTTGTTTGGAGTGACTGGAGCACACATGAAAGGACTGCTTTGATCCAAACTTCCATTTGATCCTCTGGGACTCTGTGTAACTGGTATGAATGTGTTTGTGTCCGCTGGCACGTGCCAACCATTTTTCTGATTTTCAATTTTTTTCTTCACCGGCAAGTCCTTCAAATTGTATTTTAGATGGTTTGGCTCCAAGGGTTTGCAAAACGAAAGTTCCTCTGGATGTCTGATACCTGAAAACAAACCAAAAATAATGAAGGTTTAAATAGTTATTAAAAAATGAATAATGACAGGTGTCTAAATGTTTAAAAAGTACAGGGATCACTTTGGCTCATAAGTTCAACTGTGGGGGAAATCGGGAATTGTTTCTCCTAAAAAAAAAAAGGTTTAAAAAAAGGGAATGTTTATTAATAAAAATACCAGCGTAACGGATAATAATATTAATGCAAAGCTTTTCTAAGAACCATAGATATTATAAAATTAAAATATAAAAGTAATATTCATACAAAAATGTTGTACTTCACAGTATCTATTATTTACAATAATGTAAAAGAATAGCAAGACAATATTTTTGAAAACTGATAAAAAATTTTTTTAACTACAGAATTAAAATAATATCAAGGTTGGAAACGTTCTTTAAAAACCTATATCGATCAATTACCGATGAAACCTTTTAATTCTAAATTGTGTTCAATTCATATAGTAATTTTGATTTAAGAATACCAATTTATGATGTAAAACAACTTAAATTTTACACAAATTTTTAAATTTATAATGAGAATTTAAAAATAATTGAATGTAGGCTTGCTAAATAAAATAATTTCCATTAAAACGAGACGAATACAATTATTGTAAAGAGGGTTTCAAGTAATAAAATGCGATTTTTACATAAAAATTTAATGAAAGTTACGACTTCAGCCTAAAGCATAAGAAAAAAATGAAATACACAAAATCTACATATGAATAAAAAATTATACCCTCAACGATTTTACATATTATTTATGCTTCGGTTTCTCTGATGATAATTGTTCAATAATTAAAAGCTACTCAGATTATTAACAAAAATGTTTGCAAGATTTTCAAAATATATCGTTACACAATTTTTGTAGGTTGTATGATAAAATTGTTTCATTTATGAATTAAATTTTATACAAATTAAATTATCTTGGTATGTTAGATTTTA
>NC_046661.1:111273370-111280466 GCF_010883055.1 Belonocnema kinseyi | reverse complement strand
GACAATATTTTTGCTTTTGTCTTTTTTCTTTCGATCGTAGTCTCTCTAAACTACTCATAATTTTTGTTATTAATGACTGCGAGTTTCTTATGATTCTTAAAAAATTAATTGTAGCTTTGAAAAAAGAGGAAAAATGGGCAACATTCTCAAATACAGGGATTATGGAGGATTTTTAGAAAAATAGTGGGAAAAGGGGACTGGCTGTGATCCCTGAAAATACCATTAAAATGTCCACTAAGAGTTTAAAATTGAAATTGGGATCCAGAATCGTAAAATGGTTAATGCGAAATTGTTTAGGATTAAAGCTGGAAGAAGATATTAGAATATTTAAAATCAAGTGAATTAAGAGAAACTTTCCTGTACCATAAATATAAAAAAGAATTGGCCGAGATTTTCTCCTTAAAAGAAGTAATAATTTTTAAAAAGTACTAATAAATAAAAGAATGAGACTAGGTAATTAAAAAGATAATAATTTGAATCTATTATTACGACTTTAACCCAGTTTTGCAATTAAAAAGTAACAGTCAACAGGGTGATACATTTCAAGCTTCCTGGACTCTTTGACCTTCGCGTGACTGGAAGAGGATTTTTCATTCCTTCCACCTTCATGAACAATTACTTGTTCGATGCTGAAAACTACCAATTTCGTGTATTTTTTGCGTTTAATTAAATTTGGAATTTTATTTATTTTTCTTTTCGATTTAGTGCTTGTAATTGAACGATTTTTAATTATAGTCTTCGAAATTGATCAATTTTGAATTTAGAAAGTGCAATTTAAAAAAACTTTGAAAAACATTTAACTACCTACCTTAATAATCAAATTAAATTACATTTTTTTCCACATTATTTTAAAGCATTTTTTAAAATAACACCTCTTTAATAAATGTGGATATGAATCCTTTAAGAATGAAGAATTTTAAAGAAGGTCGTGGAAATTAAATTAATTACAAAAAAAAAACTTCAAATGAGGTATTTATCTCGGTATTTACAAATGAATGAGGTATTTAAATATTTCAAATACAATTTCAATTACTTTTAAATGATTAGAAATTAAAGGGATTTTACAGGATTCTTTGTTATATTGTAAAATTTAAAAACAATTGAGTTTACTGGCAAAGTAATTATCCATTTAACATTTCCTTTACAAAAGGTAACTAGAAAAAGATATTTTTAGTATTATGTATTTTTTTGTTTTTTCGACAACCCAATCTAAACAAAATGCGACATTCAGTTGAAACATTGGGAAATTAAATAAAAGGCATTAAGAAGGTAAGAATCGGATAAATGTGGCCGATTCCTACATTACCAAAAATTTTTTTGCATCATATCAATTCCATACGAAATCATATATCGAGCCAAAAATTTGGGAAAATAAAGAAAAGGAACTAAGGAACGTTTGTATACTAATAAATTTCTAGAAATATAAAGAAAATAAGAATTTTTGGAAATTTGTTAGTATGTCAAAATTTATTAGTACATAAACGTTAATTAATCACTTTTCTTTATTTTTTCAAACTTTCAGCTCAATATATTATTTCGTGTGGAATTGGTATGATAAAAAAAATGTTGACAAAGTAAGGATCACGTGCCCTTCAAGGTAACTATTTAAAAAAATGTTTAAAGTACTTACCAAAATTTTTGCAGAGATTGATAACAGCGTTGAATGTTTTTACAGAGAAGTCAACACGGCAGTCAAGATAACGCATATCTGGAAGTTGGACCCTGAGAGTTTTGTGCATTGGTGTGAAATGCAAAAGTGCATCTGCAGCTACACCATATTGGTCCAAAGTGCTTCTCGTTCTTGTCAACCAATGATTTCTTGCTGGCCACCATAAAGCGTGATCTGACCAGTCCATTTGAACATCTGAAATACACAGCAATATACTGATAAATAAATAAATAGATCAAATTAAAGAAAATTTGAATAAATTATATAACAATTTAATTTTTCCATTATTCTGTTGGCAAAATTCGATCAGCCCCAAATTAATTACTTTACTATTTTTTCAAATAACTAACTTGTTCTTTGACAAAATTCAATAGCAAAATTATTCGAATATTTAATTGAATTCAACTGGTAGACTTTTCTAAATAAAAATAGTTTTATACAAAAATAGTTTTATACAAAAATAATATGCTTTCATAGTCTTACGACCCTACTTATGTTACTTTTTTTAGTACTAAACAGAATAGATTTGATATAGAATGGGCCACGAAACTAAATTTTAGATAAAAAAGTGTTATTTTACAGTTAACAAAAATCTTTTCCGTTGAAGTTGAGTCCTAACTTAGTTAGTGGCTATGCAACCGACTGCCAATCGGAAAACCTGGGTTCTGTTTTGCAGTGGACCGAAATTTTTTTTTTACAGAACATTTTAGAATTTCAAAAATAAGTAAAATCGCCATGTAATCTGAAATAACGTATAATTATTCTGAATTTGAAGGTTTAACCTCAAATCGATACAGTAGAAGCTCTATTTTAATATTAAGGCCATGTGATACTCACGTTATAAAATTTCTACCATGCCGACTATTATTTAATCCAAGGAACTAAGAAACGTTTGTGTACTGTTAAAGTTTTGAAATTAGAACAAAAAAATCTGTTTAAAAATAGTTTTAATTCTAAATTTAAAGAATATACGAGCATTCTTAAATATTTTTTATTTAATTTCTCAAATAAGATACTAGATACACCGTATTTCAGTTCACGTAGACATAAGTTATAACTTATTACGAAATAAATGTCGGTATAGTAGGAATCGTACTAATGAAGTATCATATAACCTTAATGAAAAAATCTTTTCTAATGATTGGTCGTTACCAACCCTGATAATCATGCAGATTGCGTTTTAAATAACTTTAATAACATTATTTTTTGTGTACTGATTAATGATATTTATAGCAAGTATTCAAAAAGAATTTTTTTAATGTTGGGCTTATAATTTTTTTAAAGAATCTCATGTCTATCATGAGAGAGCAAAATTGAGTCTTTATTGAAGGGTAAATAAGGCAGGACAGAGGGTGTATGCATGATGCGGAAAGTGACACGACAACCCTAATTTTCATGCGCATTTTTATCACCCTAAACGAATAGTCAATAGGGTGAATTCCAACGCGAATTCAGTGATATTAATCGACGTTAATCCTGCGTGATTTCACGCCATTTCCTTGTAAACGACTCGCTGGTAAATTTTCACACCCACTTTTCATTTAAATTTATTGCTGATATAAATGTAAACAATCTTCTCGCCTAATTTGATGATTAAAACGTTTAGAAATTAGACCTGAAAACCGATATTTAATTAATGTTCATAAAATAAAATTTTACTGGCACTGATCTTACAGATTATCAGCCTGTGTGAATAATTAAATTCTTTTAAAAAATTCTTAAATCTTAAATTCTGTTCGATCATCTGGTCTTTTTAATAATAACTATTATTGAAAAAATCATTCACAAAAAGATCTTCCTTTTAGCTCCGCTGAGAATCGAATCCAGATTTTCAACTTGCCGATCGAGTAAGTGGATAAAATCACACAATTGGGCAATCGGAAGACCAGGGTTCGATTCCCAGCGGAACTAAAAAAAAGTAATTTTTGTCAAAGACGATTTTGGTAATAATGGTTTTACTAATGAGTAGATGATAATTTCACAGCATACATCACTCACAACACAGGGGGACCGAGAAATGTGAATTTTGGAACAAAATAGATGACTTTTCTACTCAAAGATAAATTTTGAATCAAACAAGCACGAGCTTTCTATCCAGAATGACGAATATTCAACAAAACAGTTGAATTTCAACCGAAAAATTACTTTTAAAGAAAATAGTTCAATTTTTAACAAAATAGTTAAATTGTTATGCAAATAGTTGCATTTTTAATCAAACAGTCGAATTTTTTACAGAACGATGAAATTTCTATCCAAAAGGTCGATTTTTTCATCAAAAAGACGAATTTTCATTTAAATAAATGAATTTTGTCCCAAACGATGAATGACTTCTCAAAGAAAAAGAATTAACTTTCAATTCAACAAGATAACTTTTTTACAAAAGATGAATATTTAATCCCAAGAGAAGAACTGTCCATCTCGAAAGATGAATATTCAATAAAAACAGTTGAACAGTTTGAACAAAACAGTTGAATTATCAACAAAACACATAATTACATTTTCAATCAAATAGTAAAACTTTAACCCAAAATAGATCATTTCTGAACCAAAAATATAATAGTAGACTTTTCGATGAAAAAATTAACTTTTAAATAAAAAAGATAAATTTTCAATCTAAAAAGGTTTTTTAAAGAAAATACTTTAATTTTCAACAAAATAATTCAACTTCAAGCCAAATACATCAAACTCTCACTTTCAGTCACCCCGTTCACGCCCTTCCTAGAGCTGCTGGCTCAAGTATATTCCAATTGAAAACGAATCAGGCAGTCCTCACTGTTTACGTTTCTATTACCCCTAAATCAGTGAAAGGCCATTTGAAACCAACCCCCACACTTCACAGAAAGCGAGAGTTTGGTGTACTAAAATTTTGAAGCAAAAAAGTTATAAATTATAGGAATTAAAAATATATATGAATTAAAAAATAAGAAAAGAGAACAATAGGAGAAAAATATAAAGTCTTGAGATTGAGGAAAAAACAGTAAGATCGAGAATCATTGTCTATCTATTTTAAGGACACAATTTAATTTAAAAACATGAATTAAACAATAATAAAACTAATGGGGCTTTTATGCTGATTAAAATCACGTGAAATTGGAAAAAGGCGTCACAACTTTAACGATCGTTAAGGTTCGCGTGATTTAACGTAGGCAGCAGCCGTAAAAGTCCCTGTTAAGGTGTGTGTTTAGTGTAAGCTGTCGAAACTTCATTTACTTGTCTGTCGTTGGTGTATAATTTTCTCAAAATGTGATTTTTAATTTCAAATAAAATTTACCATTTTTTTTATTATAATAAGCTGTTCTCGAAATTTCAGATCCAATCAACCAGAAGAAAATGAACCAAAAATTTACATTAAACACTAAGATTAAAAAAATTCCAAACAACGTTTTTAACGTGAATATTTAAATACTTTTCTGGATCTCGAGCATTGACAAATTTTACAATATTCGAACAAGACGTTGAAAATAAACGTTGAAAACAAATATCTTTAGAAATTAACGTCAGATTGTGATAATTTAGCAACTGTTCAAAAAAAAGTTTATTAAATGAATATTTAAACCCCTTATTTACATCTCGAACGTGACAATTTTTTTCAAAACTTCGCTCAAGATCCGATCACAAAGTTCACAACCAAAAATGACTAATCAAAATGAAGTTAAAAACTAATTATGAAACTGAACTTCACAACGTTTATAAACGAAAAATATTTTTTTTTTTTGTAAAAGTTTCATCACAATATCCCTACCGGAAGAATTTCTTTTTATCACGATGGATCAATCGCAGTAGGGATATTGAGAAAAATAATTTTGCCTGTTTTCTTTCTTTAAATTATTACAGCTTTTCAAAATTTAATCAACTTTCTAAAAAGGAAGTCTTCAAGCAGGGATATTGACATAAAACTTTCTTTGCTGTTATTAGATATCAAATGGAAGTATAATCTGTGAAATAAAATCCGAGAATCAAGCGCTTAGAAGAAAATTATATATTTTTTCTAATTTAACATATCTTTGCAAGTTTAACCATTTTTTTTAAATTTAATCCAGTTTGTTTAATAGCAGTCTTGTTGTAGAGATATTGGGATATATCTGTTGTTAGTGTGGCCCTCAATCAAATTCCAGAAATTTGTGAAATAAAATACAAACCGTTAGTTTTATAGAAGTACATATATAAGACTTTTTTTATTTTAATTTGTTTTAATTCAAAACATTTTTTTAATTGTCATTCTTCCAATAGGAATGCAGGGTTCAAATTTTTCTTTGGTGCTGTCAGGCATCAATCACAAGTAATCGGTGAAATAAAATCCAAGAATCAAGCGTTTACAAGAAAATTAGACTTTTTTAAAAATGTAACCAATTTTTTTTCAATTTAACTATTATATTTAAATATAATAATTTTTTATATTTAATCAATTTATTTTATGGACGTGTTTCACTCAATTTAATACTAGAAATTTGTTTAATAAAATCCGAGAGTCATTTGTTTAGAAGTATATTTTAGCGTTTTTAAATACATTTTTTAATTCCATCAATTTTTAAAAATTACAGTTTTCCACAGGGATATTAGAATGAAACTTGTTTCTGCTGTTGTTCGATATCAAATACAGGTACTTTTTAAAATAAATCGTATAATCAAGCATTTAGAGGAAAATTATAATTTTTAAACGTTTTTACTATTTTTTTTAATTTAATCATTTTTTTAATAAATTAAATTTTGTTTAATAGCTATCTTGTGGTAGTGGTATTCGAATTAATCTTTTGTTGATGTTACCCTTAAATAAATACTAACGATTTGTGAAATAAAATCCGAGAAGAGTGTTTAGAAATATATGTTAGCATTTTTTTATTTGTATACATTTTTTAATTCAACCAATTTTTTAAGTGTCAGTTTTTCAGCAGGACTATTGGGATCAAACCTTTTTTGGCTGTTGTTCGATTATTGAATACAAGTAATTTGCAAAATCAAATTCTAGAACCGCGCTTTTAGGGCCAATTATAAAATAATAAAAAAATAAACAAATTATACATTCGAGGGTGTGGACGGGTAAAACTTAGATCTGAAATAGCGTAATTGATGTTTAAAATAATTTATTACTTTATTTTATTTCAAAAAAACGTATTTCAATAATTAAAAAGAAATTTTTTATTTTTCAACGTTGCGAGCTTCAGATACATGAACTAATGAAGGTATGTAAATCATAATTAAATGAGCTTTAAGCCCAAAGTGTATGTAAAATGGGGAGATAGATTCCAGAACTTAAAAGTCCTCTCTCTGCACAGTTTCAAGACTGAGAGAAGTAGAGTAGTCAGTAGTGAGGAGACAACCCTTATACAGAATAAGAGTGTCGGGTAACTCAAGGGTTTCATCCCCTCGAAATATGGAGAAAAAAACCAGTTCGCTTCATTGTCGTCGGTCTTTTTCCATATATACATA
>NC_046661.1:111266583-111273270 GCF_010883055.1 Belonocnema kinseyi | reverse complement strand
AGGAGGCGAGGCAGTGGTTGTAGAAAAATGAGAGAAAAAAAAAGTAAAAATGGAGGTGGGACTCTTATCCTTGGTTTCTTACAATAAGGCCTGCCTTCTGTTTATGCATATGTACTATATTCATATTTATATGTATTTTTTGTATGTCTAATATATATGTATGAGAGAGAGGGGTTACGAGAGACAATGAATTCACACATGGAAAATATAAATGTGAATAACAATTTTTTCTAATGCTTAAAAAATAAAAATGAGTGCTTTGATCATTTTTTTTGATTAAATTCGAATTAAGTCCAATCTGCAGGGTTCCCTGTCAATACTACTGAGAATAATTTTTATTGGGGGAGAAATATTTTAATGCAATATATCGAAAAATATATATTTTGGTTGAATACAGTGAAACCTTTTAATAGCCTCCCCTTCTATAGCCCTTCCCAGAAGAGAGAGAGAGAGAGAGCATATAAGAGGGGGGGGGGTCCGATTAAGTTCAGACATGGGAGTCTTACTTTAGTATTTTGATTCTCAAGCTGTCAAATCTTGACGTGGGATTAGTGAAAATTGTTTTTTGGGAGTCCAATATTTATAAACGGAAGTGATTTTCTGTTAAAGAATAATTTGTATGTCCCGTAATAGAACAACGCAATAGGCCTAAGGTGCGTGCTTCCTCACTTCAAGTTTTAACGTGCAGTGTTTTGGAGCAAATAGTAATTTTTTCTGAATACAGCTGGCTTCGACGGCTTAACTCGAGTGAGCGACTGAAGATCTGGACTCCTTTTGAACGAGATGCTCAGCGGCCCGCAAACGTTTAACGTATGTGAGCAGGTAAAACATTAATTTAACGCGTAGCACAACCCAGTAAAATCTACCGGAAACGGTTTATGCGTCCCTGACTGTTTACATCCGGAGCGAGCTATAATGAGTTAGTTTCCACCCACAATTTTTATTAAAAACTCATCTCTTTTGAATTGAAAATTCGTCCCTTTTTGGTAAAAAAGTTCTGGATCGAAAATGCAACTATCTGCTAAGAAAGTCGCCTTTTTTGCTTGAAGATTCGACTCTTTGTTTCAGGATAAAACTGATTGTGATTGAAGTTAACTTTGTTTGTTTATAAATTCATCCTTCTGGATTAAAAATTCAACTGTCATCTACAAACTTCGTCTTTTTGGCTTGAAAATTCAACTATTTTGTCAAAAAGTAATCTTCTTCGCTTCAAAAATTCAACTGCTTTGTTGAAAATTCATCTTGTTTTATTGAAAATTCTTCTTTTTTGGATTGAAAATTTATCTTCGTCTTTGGTAGAAAATGTGAATATTTGGTTTGAAATTCAAATAATTATGGGTGAAGTCGATTTATTTTAATTTTAAAATTCGACCATTTGGTAGAAAATTCGTCTTTGTAGGTTGAAAATTCAACTATTTTGTTGAAAATTGGTATTTTTGTAAAGTTCAACTATTTGGTTTGAAAATTCATTTTTGTAAAAAGTGTAACAACATGTGGTTAAAAAGTCTTATTTTTTGTTGAAAATTCAACTGCTTTGTTGAAAATATGTTTTTTTTTCTTGATCGAAAATTCATATTTTTTTCGTATAAAAGTTCTTGCTTAAAAATTCATATATTTTCTTTAAAAAAATCGTCTTTTTCTCTTGAAGATCCGACTGTTTACTTTAAAATACATTGATTATAGTTAAAGTTATTTCTGTTTTGTTTGGCAATTCCTCTTAGTAGGCTTAAAATTTAACTATTTGGTCAAAAATTCGCTTCTTTGCTTGAAAGTTCAACTATATAATTATAACTGTTTCGTTTCAAATTAACTTTGTCATGAATTTTATTCAAAAGAATGTACTCCCCTATTTCCTTGAAGTTTTACCTTATGTCCTCTGATTTGACTCGCGTTTTGGGCTGTGAAATCTGTTAAATGTCTATGTTTGTATGTTTTTGTAATTTATTTTAGGCTTTTATCAAGTAAAATCGAAGAAAAAAATGTTGATTTAAAAGGGTAGTGGGGCGGGTATCCGTATTTATGACTGGACCTTGGGGGGTTCAAGTTTTGTGTGATAATATGTGATGAAGAAGGGGAAGGGAGGAAAAAGTGTTGAAAATAGCGAGACGTCATTTTTTAACGCACCCTAAGTAAAATTACACTGGTGTAAATGTAAATTGTAAGTACGGTGTAAGTTTAGATTAGACTTAGAGCTTAGATAGAGAGTACCTTATTTCAAACTCTAAAACTACCCTACCACTTCTGTCTCTACTCACGTCAGTAAAATTTTCACAGCTGCAAAGACTGCAAAGGCCGCTAACCCTCACATTGGGGACCACTTCCGCTAAGGTCAATTTAACGATTTGCTATGAAAGATTCAGTCCTATTTATGCGGTTGTGCCATAGAGATGGTTGAAAATATGGTACCATTAACCATTAGCCCAACACATGGTGGGCAGAGCATATGTCGAGTTGAAAAATCCAAATGGTATGTAACCTAAATCGAAAAGGTGCGAGGGTGGAATCAGGCCAGATGATGAGGAGATACAGTTATTTTACTTTCAAAATTAGATCATTTTTTTCTTAAGAGTAAATCAGGTCACTTTAATACTAAATATAATTTTATAAATTTAACGCCAACTGCGATTCTAAGATTTTAGGAATGACTGAGAGAAATCTTCTTATTTAATTATTTCCACATGTAAAATCGAAATTTGAGTGAATCGAAGTTTACAAATTTTTAAAACTGGAAGGATCTAAATTTGAAAATAATGTTTACACTTTGAAATATTTAAAAAGACCGCCCCCGTCATTGCGTTATGAGTTGAGAGTTTTGGCCCAGCCTTGGACCAGCTGGTTTACATTTAGCCCACTGATGGCCCGTCCTTAGACCAGCCTCGACCAATTTAAAATCAGTATGCCCGGGAATTGCAAATAAAATAGCAATTTTATTCCTAGACAGGATCAGAGAAGAGATAATTTGCAATGTAGAAAAGCCTTGCAAAAAGCAAACCGATTGAATAGATAGCTAGAGTTGACATATTATAAATGTTGAATTGTCTCATGAAATATGCGAACTGTTTTCACATTTAAAGAAGTGACTTGTGACTTCTGACCTCTTGTTTGATTCTAGAGCGAAGGGATTCTCTGTGAAACGCCGACAAAGCTTGTATCTCTCTGTGGCAATCTACTTATTATACTCGGTTAGATCCTTGAGAAAAAAAGAGTAACAGAGAGGAAGTAAATATCGTAGGATATCAGATAGAAAAAGTAAAGGCGTAATTTTTTTTAATACAGAAAATAGAGCAATAAAGACTTTTGTATAAGATACAAAATTATTTCTGTGTCCTTCAACCAAATTAGTTGTTCAACAAATTCCACACTAACAAAAACGGCTAATAAGCCAAAACGATTAGTCGAATAAATCAAATAATTTTCTTAAAGATTAATCATTAAATGATTAATTCTTTAACAACGGTTATTAGTTTTTAGAGTTTTCTTGTTTTACCTGTTTTAGCTGAAGTTATCTGATTAACCATTAAATGATTTAAACGTTTTTGATTTTATGGCATATGTTAACGATTAATGTGTTGAAGCATACAACACTGGTAACAATTTGAATCGTAAAAATATTGTAATAAAATGAGCCGGAAATTCCAAAAGGGTAAAATGACATTTAAATTTGCAGTTACGTATTTGCAAGAGAATTGCGGTAGAAATAAGTAACAAAAAAAAAGTCATGGGCGTTGGTGCGAACAGCGGTGGCGTTTAACGCATCGCGATCATATTTATAGATTGCAGCTGCACAATGGAACTTGGTACACTCAAACTTGGCCTCCTCGAAGTTCAGACACTTTTACATTGTCATGTCGCATTCACACGTATGTAATATCTTACCCTGCAAATTCATATTCTGCACTTGTGCATTTGGCATTTAAATATTCTTTAAAAAAAAATCTGCCCGCTAAGCGAGCACATTCTCATCACGCGCTGCACGCGCGGGTCGCAGTTTTGAGCGCGCCTAGGGCGCGCAACTGTTGGTTCTCGCGCTTCGCGCTCGATGATGTATTTATATCGCCCACTTGTATTTATATCCACCACTGTAATTTCGTGATTGTGAATTATCTTTCGTTAAAAGAGCTTAGCTCAAGAGCTTGAGCGCACCTTTGCACTCGATTTTATCTAACACGTCAACTTTTCTACATTATACACAACACTTTTATATCAATTATAATACATTTTTTATATAACTCTTCCTGGGATTGCTTATTAAAAAATTTCAAAATAAAGAGCAAATTGTATTCATCATCATTATTTGTAAATTTATTTCTTATTTTGCTTTAAATTATATTCTAAGCTGCGCTGAAACATGTACACGGAGAAACTTTTGATCGTAAAATTTGGCATTATAATACTGATATTTACAAAAGTTCGACGGCAATCTAGGATATAGCCGAGAAAATAGTATTATTGCCGCAGCCATAGGAAGAAATACATTTTCCATTTCATTTATAAATACACTAAAAACCTAATAATTGCCATTTATAGTTAGAAAAATTCATATTTTTGATAGCAGATTGAAGTTGAAAAAAGTGATATTCACAAATTAAATGATAAAACCGTAGTTGCAATAACTAGCATTTAAAATAACATAAGTTGCAAAACAGGTAAGAAAAATTACCATTTTCAATTGGCAGGTACAATGAAAGAAAAGACAATTGAATGTAGTGTTTCGCAATTCAGTACCAAATGACGTCATTACACGCGCCGAAGTTCATGAGGATGATAAAATTCCTAAAACTTCTAATTTGTTTTATCACAGAGAAATATCTCTGTTCTGCTGCCCCGGAGACCCGCGTTCAATTCCCGCCACTGCTGATATCTTCTAACAAAGTTTTTTTCTCTTTCAGCTTAGAATAAAATATAAATGTCTAATTGTATGTTTAATGTGTGAAATGTATAGTGCATGAAGTGAATGTGAATTTATTTTTATTTTGCTCTTTCAACCATGGAAGTTTTTCCTATTTTCTGTGGAAAAAATAGAAATGTGTAGAATGAACATAGGACAGAATGTTTTTACTATTGTGTTTTGTAAACTTCACATTCTGTCTTAGGGATTATAGTAAGTTTCTTTTGGTATAAGTGCAAATATTTAATCATTTATTTTATATTTGAATAGACATAATAACTTCGGACTTTAATATTCACAATAGTAATTCTTGCAATAGTGACTCTATATCCTGGCTTGCTATTGTCGTATTGTAAAAATAAATATAATACCTTCAAATTTTATAAATGAAAGTTTCTCCGTGTATCATTTCAATAAATGTATATCATTACAATTCATAATATGCATAAAAATTGAATCATACTAATTCTTATTTGCTTGTTTTTATCATTTTTTAACATTTTCAATCTTGTTTTTTACGATTTAATAAAAACTACTGTGCATCTGCATAGGGTCTAATACAGAAACCTATATAGGGTCCTATATAGGATCCTATGTCCTCTTTCGTATTTTCTGTGCTTTTTCCAAAAATTTAATTATTTTATTTTTAATCTTATTTTTAACGATTAAAAGAAAATTTACTCGTCCTATCGGAAAATGATTAATAATAAATTTATAGATCTTTTTAGGCGAACAACTTTTGTCTGTTAATTTTAGTTCATACTTTGTGTCGTTTTAAAAAAAAATTGATATTTTTACTTTGAATGTTATTTTTAACACTAAAGGCAAGAACTACGTGTCCTATCAAAAATTATAGCTCTTTTTTGGATGAACAAGTTTTGTCTTATTTTTTTCTTAATTTGCGTCGAAAAGTGATTCATTATAAATTTGTAGTTCCTTCCCGGGCGCGCAATTTGAGCTTTTGCATTTTTTTCGTATCTTGCATAGTTTGACCAAAAAATGGAATTTTTGGATTTTTCATTATTTTTGGTACAATCAAATTTGGAATGTCCAACTTTTCGACAAAATTAAAAAAGTTGTTATCATAATCTTGCAGGGCTTTCAAAAAGCAACGTTTTTCTTCTTGTAACTTTTTTTATATCATGCGTTGTTTGGCTTAACCCTTAAACGGCCAAAACGCCACTACCGGTACACTGCTTTTCAACGGCCAATAACTAAGACTATTCGACACTAGAAAAAATTGAGGCACATATATTTTTATTGCTTAAGATCTCCTCTTTCCGACGGTGCCAATGAAATTCCTCAAAAAATTTATTTATTATCCCAAAATGCAGTTTAAACCAAAAAAAAACGTGATTTTTCGTGCCTATTTTTTTTTGTGAACCATTTTCCAAAGCTTTTTGAGTCTGTAATTAACCTGGAATCTCACTAACCGGTGGAATAAAAGTCTAAACTTTGAGAATCCATGGCTCAAAGATCGATTTTTCGTTTTAGTATTTTCAAAATGGCGTCTTAATGGCATAATTTTTGTGAAAACATTCATGAATTTTTTTACAATAAACGATGCGCTTTTCGGAAAATTGTTCAAGAATAAAAAGTTCTTGTAATCAGCCGAGAAATACGCCTGAATTTTTCCGAAGCGTTTTGAGCAAAATTTTGAATTTTGCAAAAATTGTTCGTATGAAAAATCCAAAATATTGCTCAAAACGCTTCGAAAAGATTCAGGCGTATTCCTTGGCTGATTACAAGAACTTTTTATTCTTGATGATTTTTCCGAAAAGCGCATCGTTTATTGTAAA
>NC_046661.1:111246293-111266483 GCF_010883055.1 Belonocnema kinseyi | reverse complement strand
TTAAGCAATAAAAATATATGGGTCTCAATTTTTTCTAGTGTCGAATAGTCTTAGTTATTGGCCGTTGAAAAGCAGTGTACCGGTAGTGGCGTTTTGGCCGTTGAAGGGTTAAGGTGTTCATAATAGTTTGTTTTTTTGGATTTTGAAAATGCGTTAATTCTGATCATCATAGAAAAAAGTCATAGGGATAAGTCGTTTGAGTTTCTGAGTACTATGAACAACCGTACATAGAACTTTTAAATCTTGAAAAAAAGTGGTTTGAAAATTTTTGGTACGATCAAATTTGGACATTTCAACTTTTCGACCAAATTAAAAAAGTTATCATAATCCTGTGGGGCTTTCAAAAAACAAAGTTTTTCTTCTCTTGCCTTTTTTCATATCATGTGTATTTTGACTTAAAATGTTCATTTTAGTTTGTTTTCTTGGATTTTGAAAATGCTATAACTCTGGTAATTTTAGATTTTTCGAAAAAAGTCATTAGGATAAACTTTTCGACTTTTGGAATGCTATGAATAACCGCACAGAGAATTTTTGAATTTGGAAAAAAGTGGTCTCAAAAATATTCAAAATGTGCTCACTTTTTGAATTTTTATCCAAAATGGCTGGCTAACGATCTTGACCTTTAGTTTAGGACAATAACCGAGTATGCCAAAGGGCAATCTAATAGATTAATTTGTTCAAAAGTTATCGTGTTCAAAGACAGACAGACACATTCGTAAAAACCTGTTTTTCGGATTCGGGGGGTCTCAAAACGTGGACATTTGACAAGCGACAAATTATTTAAATGAACATCACTTTCACATCTCAAGCTTCAGCTTAGCTGATAATAATTGATGTTGATCAGGTAAGAATTTAATCATAAGATGTTGCATTTTTTGGTATACTGGCCCATTTCCATTGTTGTATCTTTTTCCAATCGTTCTGGTATGATTACCCGATTTTAATTGATGTTCAATAGGTAAGAATTTAAGTAGAAGACGTTGGATTTTGTTCGTATAATGGTCCAAAATTAAAGAAAGACCGCAGTATACCAACAGAATACGACATCTTGGAAGACAATTTTTACCTGGTAAACATCAATTAAAATGTCAAACATCAGAAGGGCGCAACCCACATTTCTGAAATTTTACACGGCGTTAAAAAAACGTTCCCATTTTGTCAATGGGAACGATGGCAACATTTTCCAAATAAATCTTCAGCATTTATATACGGAACCTTCAAAAATGTTGCTGAACGATTATTTTGAAACCAAAAAGAAAAAAGCGATGCCAAAGTGATGCTGTTCTAGCTTAAACTTTGTAACACATTTAAACTTTTCAAAAAGTGTAAAAAATTACAGTTTTTTTCAGTTAAAAAAAATTTTTTCTTACTTGGGAACATGCTATTTTAAATTAGTCTCAATAAAAATTGAGATGTAATAAATTCCCCGGGAAAAAATTCTTTATCTCATATAGTTCATATAGGTCTCTAGGTCTACGAGGTACAGGCTTCGGAAATTATAATTTTCTGAAAAGTTGATAAAAGAAATGTCACTATTTTCCTGTATACCCTACAGACAAACATAGTCAGAATATTAGTTAATGCAGGCTACATTTTTTAATGAAATTTCGTTAAAAAGTAAAAATTGTTACGAAAATAATAAAAGTACTTCAAATAACATAAAAATCTGAAAAGCTTTAATCATTTCTATAATTTATCCATAAAAATGGTGGGTATCAGCTTTGAAAAGAAAACTCATTTTTATGGGTATACCTTTCAGAACGGCAGAAGAAACGCGCCTCGAGAAACGAAATATTTTGTTAAGATTTCTTTTTAATTAAGTCTACTTTAGCTAATATTTTAATTATTTTTGATAAAAGTGCACAAAAAATATGTCATTTCACAAACAATGTTTTCACTCGTTTTCCAAAGGTTTAATGGGCCTTAATTGTTCAAAGATCATGGTTAACGTTTAGATTTTTTGTATGCCAAAATAGAGAGTTTAAACTACAAAGGCACCAAAGTGGGACGATGGTCGTGGGGGCTAAAGCGTAGGCTTTGGACCCACTCCTTCGGCTTGCGGGTTCGATTCCCGCCTCGCACTCTGGAAGAGTCTCGGTGGCCCATGCGGTGAACACTTAGCCTAGCAAGGGAAGTTGTTCATCTCCGGAGAGTCGTGTGACCGGTACCTCTAGAGAAAAAGGTTTTCTCTAAGTACTTAAGGCTGTTGCTCTTGGTGGTTCGGAACCCACCTTAAACTGTAGGGGTGTCTCCCTTCCACCACCAAGTAAGTGTGTGGAGAGTGTGTAAAGGAATAGAGAAGGTGTAAGAAAAATGTAAACCCTTAGGGGACACATTAGAAGCTTCCATTCCATTCCAACTACAAAGGCACCGTTTTGAAGTTATTTTTACGAAAATATGTACACAATGACTTGAAAAAAAATTTTAAATTAAGTGTATTCAACAATCATTTCAGCTATTTTTTTCTTTTTGGACTCAAAATAATTATGAAGCATTATACTAAAATAATTTCAGAAGAAACACGAGATGTGCGCAAGCTCTTTTGGATGTAACTTAATTCAATCCCGCCGAGCATTTGTTATACTCTCAAACTATTTTGTTTTTCAAAACTTAAATATTTTGATATTTAAACAATCATTTTTTATGAAAACTTGAATTAAACAAACATAATAAATACGGCATTGGTATATGTTTGGCAAAATAAAAACATCACTTTATTATAAAATTTCTAGCTATAAGTAAATAAAGTGCATCTTGGCTGAAATTCAAGGCTTGTAACACATTTTCAAAAGATGTTTTTCGCTTCCTCTTCCACCCCAGTTTCATATATCCATAACACGTGTGCCCGAATTCTTATACTGTTTTTGGATTCACGTGTTTCACACTTGTTCATGATTGACGAAATATTAACCATTTTTCAATGTTTGTCGGGTACAGTTTAAAGAAAGTCTATGGCATTCTTTCAACTTAATGACGATAATTGTGAACAAAATTTTCGTAGGTTTTACCTGAACGGCGGAATTTGAAATATATGAATGCTGCAAAGATTCGAAAATACATAATCATTTAGACAAAAATGTTAGAAAATAATAGAGAATATATCATAAGAAAATTTTACTAAGTGCATAAGATTATTAATTTTATAAATTTAAAACACGTATTTTGTGACTGCAAACACTATTCCAATTTTCCCAATTTTCATATTCCAAGATCCACCACAAAAAACTATAGGGGGAAAAAATTGTATGTAAATTAATGTTTAAAATGAGCCCAAGAAAATTGAAAAATCATACCTGTATTATAAAAAAAACGTCTAAAACCATGCATGTGTTATGAAAAATATCCTATGCACGAAGGAAGAAGGGACTTTTTATGACTCGTACATTTTTTCAACAATCGGCATCGACCAGTACTAAAAAAATTACACTGATCTTAAAAAGTTTCACTTTTCTCCTTCGTGCATAATATACTGTTATAGAGATATCTAATAATTTATTTTTAAAAATTAATCCCTTTTACAATAAAGAAAATCATATCTGAAAATTTTCCAGTAACCTACTGGTATAATAATTTTTTTCCAAATAGGTCAGTGGAAGAAAAATTGTTCTCTAATCGACAGAAAGTGTTCTTTGCATAACAATGAGTTACGGTGCATTGTCTAGGAGTGGCATGCTGACACACTAAGGAAAAGGCGCTTCCTTCCGTGGCCTAGCGCATCGCATGAGTGCAAAGGCAAAACCGGAAGTGCGCGACTCCTTGCCAAGTTTCATGACCCACGAGTCATCGTATTTAACCACGATTATTCTCTCATCTCTCTCTCTCTCTCTCTCTCTCTCTCTCTCTCTCTCTCTCTCTCTCTCTTAAAATTAGATACGACGTATTTAATAAATGTCTAATTAGTTACATATATTCCTATATTTTCTTTTTAATTATTTTGTTCTCAAGATGTTATTCAAGAACATCATTTTCCAACTTTCACCGACTATTTGGAAAAAGAAACATAGGTGGGAGCCATCAGAAATACCAGATGATTAGAAATAATTATATTTGAAATACAATAGTTTAAGTAATAATAAATTAGCATCATAATTTGAGGTAGCCGCAAAACTTTAATTTTCAAAATTTTACGAATTTTCCCTGATGTTTCCCTAACTGATTTTTTTATTTTCCCTGACTATTAATATTTAAAGACCAGCATTTTAATCTTTAACATTTTTAAAGCACAATCTTTTATAAATGGATTAAAAGAATCTTAAATTTTAATTCATAAATACTTAATTTTTGTATGGCTACCACAGTCTAATTTACTTTAAAAAAATGAAAAACAACCCATTTAAACCGAAAAATGATTGAAAGTGACTGATTTCTAATTCTAAAAGTATGACTAAAAGTTTGACTAAAAAATGCCCATTAATAATAATGTGGCTAATGCTCTTTTGAATTTAAAAGAATGCGATGACGTTTATAATAACTCTATGTGAATTATAACGAATTAAGGATCAATTTATAAGATATCAAAACAATTAAAGTTAAATTCAAAACAATTCAAATGAATCGGAAAAATATAAAAAAAACTCTATGATTTCAGTAAATCTGTAGTGAAATTAAAAGAATCTGAGAGAAATCAGAAGAATTTGATGAAATTCATCAAAATTGGAAGAGAACTGAATGCAATTAAAAAATAAACCAAAATTCATTAAATTCGTGAAATTTGAAATTACTTCAGAAAAATTTAAGGCAATTTAAAATAATTGAATATCATTCACTGAATTGAGTAGAACTCAGTGAATTAAAAATAATTCAAGTTAAAAAAAAATAATTGAAGATAATTCCAAATGAAATAAAATGAATTGTAAAAATATTGGAAAATGTCTTCAAATATTTCAAAACCCATTAAATATAAATGGACTAAAATACCTTGAAATCTTTTGAAATCCGCGGAAATCTTACCAAAAACCTTGGAACCTTTTAAAATATTTTAGAAGTTTATACTGTAATTCGTCCATATCTTCCTTAGAAATCTGTTTAAAATGGTTTGGAATCTTTTAGGTTGCCCTAGAGTATTTTTAACCCTTTCAAATCTCTCCACCTTATTGAAATCTATTATAAAATCATTGAAAACTTTAAAAATTGCCGATTTTTTCTTTGCAAAGTGATGAGCATTTGAATTTCAAACATTGAAAACGCGAATGATCAAAAAGGGTATAATTACTTACTTAATTCTTTTAAGTGCAGCTCCAGTAATTTACTTAAAAATATTGTTTTTACCTTTAATTCGGTCTTTCATTCTGAATTTTACAAAACAGCAAACGAACATAACCATACTTTTTCTGATTGCCAAGAATAGAAATCATTAAAAGAACATATAATCCCATTCTTGGCAGGGGGGTACCAAGAATTGCATACAGTGCTTTATATTGAAAATTCATTGGCACCACCGATTATTTTTTAAATAAATTATACTTAAATTTTAGTTATTTTTTTATTAGCAATTTTAACATTTACTAGAAATGTGCTGAAAAGAAAATAGTCACTTCCGATAATTATAACGTTGCTACGGGTAAATTGAAAACTGCAATTATCTAAAGATTTCCGTTGGTTAACCTGAAAATTCTTAGCAGCCTGGAAACAAAGCTGAATTTTCTAATTCCAGAACACATTTGCTATTTATCTCTATTATCTTATTATTTCATAAAATCTAGAGAAGGGTGCCAACAATGGGGGGGGGGGGGTGCTAAGAATTGGTGCTCTTACCCTATGTGATTTTTCCGAAACTTTGTAATTTTCCACAAATCTTTTCCTACACTGCAATATAGGAGAATGCCAAGAGAAATTTTTCTAAAACTGTTTTAGAGAAACAATTTTTCCTTTGGCTTTTTTCGTATCTTATGTCCTTTCGATAAAAAATGCAAATTTTCGTTTTTCAGACCAAAAAAATTCTCTCCAAGGCGCGGGCAAATTGTAGACTATTATGAAATATAGTATTTACATTAGGAAGAATAAAAAAATAAAAATAAAAAACGCTAGAGTTTAAAAAGTAAATTTACTTTGATATTTTCACAGAAACCGTCGCAATTTCATCATTTTTTTTTAAATTTTCCAAAGGATTTCGAAAAAACGCAACTATTGCTAAGTTGCTTTAAGAAAATAAATGTAGAAATTGACAATCGTAAGATACACGACCAAAATATGGAAATAGCATGGCTGCTTATTGCGATAAAAAATTTATTCGTTAGTTTATAAATAAAACATAAAAACTTAGTCCCGAGAAACTGCGTTTCTGAATTCAAGTGAAAAAAGTTCTATAAATAAAAAAGTAAGTCAATTGCGAGTCTATCATCCTTCCAAGAATTTTGAGGTTACAATTTCACAGGGTATACAAAAATCGATTACGGTTATATTGAAAATTGGAATTTCAATTTTTCAGAAAAAATAAATACTTTCTCATGCATACGTTTAGGATAATCCGATTGCACTTCTATAATATGGGTTTAGAAAGATCTTTTCATGTACTGTAAGTCTGTTATAACGATATCTTTAAAAAATTTTTTTTTGAAAACCAAAATTGAATTTTTGAAGAAGAAAAAACATATTTAAAAAAATTTCTATTTCAAAAAATACCTTTTTTATACTCTTTGAAATCATGTAGGATAAAAAGTGGGCCGGAAATGTTTTCCTGTTAAAATTTAAAATTTTACGTTCGAGGCTACCGCGTTAAACTTCCGCAGTGCTCGAGCACGAATACTGGACAGGTCTAATGTACCACTAAACTTACATTTAACTTTTGTGGGATTATTATATATTGGCAGAAATATATAAATTACGTTCTATATTTCATCTCAGACCTTTTATTTCATTCATAATTGTCCGGATTCTGTAAAAATCTAACGTCTGGACACTCAGCGAATTATTTGGCTGATAGAATAGATGAAGTTTGTCGCAAATGAATAATGTTTGCTGTAAAGATATTCTTTCTGGAACTAATTAAAATCATCGAACCTGAACTTCAAGAGGAAATTCAATTTCTGTCAAGAAATATCCTTTCGACTCAAGAGCACATTTCTCTAAGTGAGTGCCTAGAAGCGTAAGCAATCCACTGAATGAAAATATAGTCGAAAAAATGTATTAATACTGTGTTCAACGAGATTATGGTTGTAAGTTTAGCTTAATCCTCATCACAATGTCACAAAAAAATACATACAATCGATGCAGTAATCCTTTAAAGAAAAAGCTCCACATAAAACATAGTGACTTTAGCAGAATCCCTAAGATACTACGCAGTAAATATTCGTGGTTTCCAGTCAAATCAAAAATATGCGGACCATGTCGAAAAAGCATGAACGCATCCTCTAACCTTTAAAGACCCAGTTTTAAATTTCTCAACTGATGACCGGACACTGAGAAAAATGTTTGTTTGAATAAAAAAAAATTGGTTTGAATCAAACAAATTATTTCTTTAATATGGAGTAAAACAAATATTTGTTTAATTCAGATAAATTTTTTGTTTGAAATAAGTAAAGTTCTTGTTTACATTGCATATATATTTTTTAAATTAATTAAAGATTTTGCTCAATTGAAGTAAATCTTCTTTTTACACTTAACCTCAAAATTGAGCATTCTTTATAAAATTATGTATAAGCTCGATAATATGCTTATTGTCAATCATAAATATCATTGTATATGTAAAAGCAGAAACCCATTCAATCCGAATGCCTAATTCTGGTAAATTTTTAACTCTGTGCTTCTCATTTCTGTATTGAACATTAATAAATTAGAATAATGAGAAATGAACTAGAGTTAGATATTTAAATTGAATGTATATATATGTGTGCCTGCTTTTAAGTATACAGTAATAATGATAATAGAAAAGAACATGATTGATTTCATAAATCATCATTATGAAGAAAGGAGGTTAGTATTGAAAAAGACTTACATCCGAAATCTTCATTTATATCTAAGGTAAAAACCCTAAACTTCAAGTAGTTCCTAAACTAGAGATATTGCGTCCATTTTTCAATTAATTTATGATTTTATACTAAATCAGAACCTTAAGCATAATACAATACTGAAAAAAATGCGAATGCCACCAAATAAATCACATGATCAATAAATTAATTTAGATTCTAGGTTAGTCGCTTCGGAACCGCCGGCAGCTATGTAGCACTATGTAGTACTGCTTTGTACTGTATTTTTTGTTTGAATCAAATCAATATTTTTATGAATTCGAATAAACAGATTTTAAACAAATTTATTATTAAATAAAAGTCAATTTTTCATTTATATCAAACAAATTGTACTAAACAAATTATTTGTTTCAGTCAATAATGCAAATAGTTTCCATTTCTTAAAATTAAATAGACCTTTTTTCAATTAAAGCAAAAAATTTGTTTGATTCAATTATATAAGATCAAATAAATTTTGTTATTTGATTCAAAAAAACATTTTTCTGAGTGGACTGGTGATCCTCTTTAGCACATTAATGACAATGTAAATGATGCTACATCGTATATTTCTTCTTCCAATGACTCTGATCCTGATTTTGATATTCCCACGAAAAAAAATTGTCATGTGATGATAAGTAATACGCAGCTGCAGTAGAAGTTCTTGAGCAATTAAAAGAAAAATGTCAAACACCCTCACAGAAAAAACAGAAGATAAAGTTGACATCGATTTCCGACGAAAGATTCTCTGCAACAAAAATTAACTTCACAGGATAAACTTTACACAAATATCGATTAAACTTTCTTTTGTTTTTCCATGATAAGCACATGTTTTTTGAGAGACGCGAAGTTGGCTAAACAAAACTTTATCGCTCTAAAAAATGTCCTGCAACAAATTTTATTCTTAGTTTTTTCTGTGATGTAATACTTCGGAAAAAGTTTCGATTCTGACACTTGCACCAAAATCTGGAGTCACAGAAAGTTAGCTAAGGAATTTGGTGCGTCAGAACGCCAGTGTCGAAAAGCTAAAAAACTTTTTGCTGACCATGGTATTCGACTAATCCAAAAGCAAGAAAAACATATCCTCAAGTTGAAGCTCTTGTTGTAGCCTTCTATGAACATGATGCGAACAGTCGTATTTTACCAGGAATGAAAGATTTCATTTCAGTGAAGAAAAAAGATGGCTCTTGTGAACACGTTCAAAAAAGATTACTATAAATTATTTTGCCACAAATTTTGGATTATCACTGTATTGGTAAAGTTGAGCTTCAGACCTGGTAACAAACTGATAGAAGCACGCTGTTGGCCGAGGTAGCAGACATTGATGACTGTCAAAGTGTTTAGTAATGACTTACTAATACTAAAAGCGCATGATTTTGTTGCCAAAAAACAGTGATTGTTTATTAAATACTCAAAGGAGAAATTGGTGGAAGAACAATTTCTGGTCCAGTTGCATTTCGCGGAAAATTTAGCTTTTGTAGTTGAGAACGCCGCACAAGCTTTCCAGTGTAATAATGACCCTATACTTATTTCCACAGTTGTTATTTATTACAGAGAAGATGATCAACTGAAACATCGTAAGCATGGCCATATTATCGGACGCTTCGACTCAAGATTCTGTGGCCGTACACGCATTTCAGAAAATAATTCTCGATTACTTGAAGAGTAATTTTGAACCCAAGAATTTATTTTAGTTTTCTGACTGAGCACAGAAACACGTCAAGAACAAGTACAACATTGCGAATCTCCGCTTTCACAAGGAAAATTTTGGAATTCAAGCAGAGTGGCACTTCCACGCTACGGCTTACGGAAAAGGGCCTTGTGATGGAATTGGTGGAAATTTGAAGAGATTTGCTGCACAGCTAGATACAATCCTCTCCAAAAGATCAAATTTTGAAAGCACAATCGTTATACGAATGGGCGTTGAAAAACTACAAGGAAACCACCATTATGTTGAGCTCACAAGAAAGTCATGCTGTAAATCTAGAAGCATTAAAAGCTAGATTCGAATATGCGGTGTCGATACCGGGTACTTAAAAGCACCATTTAGTGATTCCAAACGTAGATGGAATACATAATTGCGCTTGAACGATATTCCTTATAAGAAAAAACTGATTTTTTTCTGAAAATTAAAAAAGAAAGAAGGATTACAAATAAAAGAGCAAGTAAGCAAAAGTAAGATATTTGTAGAGTTGATTCACACTATGTTATTGAGTGTTCACATTGCTGTTGATTATTAAATATATAAATGCGAAATAGATACACCCTAAAAATAATCCCAATGTAAAATAATCCCAACATGTAAGATTAGCAGCACATTAGACCTGTCAGTATTCGTGCTCGAGCGCTGAGGAAGTTTTAAAGAGGTACACTCGAACGTAAGAATTTAAATTTGACCAAGAAAACATTTCCGGCTCACTTTTTATCCGACATGATTTCAAAGAGTATAAAAAAGGTATTTTTTGAAATAGAACAATTTTTTTTATATGATTTTTTTTCAAAAAACCAATTTCAATTTTGATTTTCAAACATCAAAAAACCATTTTTTTAAATATATCGCTATAATATACTTAAATCATATGAAAAGAGCTTTCCAGAACCCTATTATAGAAGTCCAATCGGATCATTCTAAAAGAAGTTACACTAACGTGAATATGAAGAAAAAGTGGAAACTTGAGGCAAAAAAAAACTAATTTTAGATGGGAACACTTGATGTATTCTGCCCAATATTTGAGAGGCTAATGACTCTGTGATTTATAATGAATGTGGCCACTACCATATTTGAAATCCTGTGAAAATTTTGTGAATCCCTTGAAATTCCTTTAAACTATTAAAATCTATTGAAAATTCCTTGAAATATTCTTGAATAATCAAATATCCTTAAAAATATTTTAAAAATTTTGAAATACCTTAAAATATTTGGAAACCTTTGAAAATCTACAAAATCCTCAAATTATTTTAAATCCCCTTTAAAAATTATAAAATCCCATGGCATTAAATAAAATCTTACTTCCTGAGATCCTGGGAAATTTATTAAAATGTCTTAGGTGCTTTTAAAATCCTTTAAAATCACTGAAATCGTATAAGATTTCTTGTTATCTTTTACATTATCCTCAAAGTTCATATATCCTATATAAAATTGTATGAGTTCTTCCGAAATTTAGTTAAATCTTTAAAGCCCCATGAATATTTTTTCAAACCCATTTAAATAATTTAAATCTCTTTAAAATTTCTTGAAATCTTTCAGAATATCCTACAATTATCCAAGTAATTTTAAATATTTTTAAATCCCTTGAAGTTTTTTCACCCTCTTGAAAATGCCTTGGAATTTTACAGAATAACCTTAAATATTTTAAATCCTTTCAAAACTTTTAAAATCCGTTGGAATTTTCTAAACTCTTTGAAAATTACATGGAATTTTTTCATTTACAATAAAATCTTTAAAATCTTTTAGAATCCCTTCAAATTATTGAAATAAAGAAAGAATTCTTTGAAATCTTTTTAAGTGCCCTACAATTTTTCAAATCCTTTGAAATCTTTGAAATCCCTTGTGGCTTTTTGAAGCTCTTGAAAATTCCTTGGAATTATTTAAATAACTACTGTAAAATCTTTAAAATTTTAACAATTTTGATTTTTTTTAATCTTTTGGAATCTTTCTAAATTATTTCAATAAATTTGAAACTCCTTGGAATCTTTTAAAATCCTCATAAAATAGTTAAAATCCTTTGAAATCTTTGATTCCCTCAAATTTAATACTGATTTAAGAACTGCAATAGATAAAAATGAAGTAACGATTGTTGTATTTATTTATCTTTCCAAAGCGTTCGAGTTGGTTAACCATGGCCATTTAATCCAAAAATGAAAAAACCTTAATATCTCTAACAGTGCCATTAATTGGTTCAAATCTTACTTAAGTAATCGCTCACAATGTATAGCGAACAGTGATGGTCTTAGCTCTGACTAGAATGAGGTGCTGAGTGGAGTTCCCCACGGCTAAATACTTGACCCTAAAATGTTTAATATGTACGCATGCGACTTTTCAGCTGTTTTACGCTAGTGTAAATATCACCTTTATGCTGATGATAATAAAATATATATTCTGGGCCACTTAGTAACCTTAGAGATCTACTTCAAATGGTGCAGAAAGATATTAATAACGTTTACAACTGGGTGGTATGTAATGGTTTGAAACTCAATCCACTAAAAACATATGCTTTACTAGTTAGATCCTCCACTCATAATCCATATAAAGTCTAGGATACCCCCCCCCCCCCCCCCCCCCACCTGTGTACTTGAACGGTCTGGCTATTGATTTCTCTCTTTCTGTCAATGAACTTGGTTTGATATTCAACAGGACTCTCTTGGAAAGAGTATGTTGAACTAATATCACGAAAAACCTTCAAAACTATACATCAGCTTAGTCGGAGTAGGGATTCTTTGCCTACATCTACGCGAATCCACCTTGTAAAACCCTAGATTCTCCCTTATTTTGATTATGGGTGTGTGGTATATGATAAAATCTCTGATGACCTTCATTGCAAACTTGAACGTGCTTTAAATGTCTGCATCCGTTTTATCTATAACCTGTCCAAATTCGATCATATTTCTGAGTTCAGGAAAAGAGCTGGTTTTATGACAGTTGCCAAGAGAAGACAATATCTTATGGGTAATTTGTTGTACATGATGTTTAAAAATAGAAAGCCTGTTTATTTATTGGAATTGTTCTTGCGGGATAATATAAACCTTCCAGGTCGGCCTGGGCTACGCGATAGAGGTCATACCGTGGCAATACCTGCTCATAGAACAAGTTTAATGCAGAAATCTTTTGTCATTAGAGGCAGGCGGTTTTGGAATAAACTGCCGAATAGTATTCGTAATGCACCTACAGTATTAGCATTTCAAAATATGTTCTCTGAATTTCTAAAATCTATGGGAACACCTGTATTTAATATAAGTCTGTGGACTTGGCCTATATCTTGTTTTCTCTCACTATTATGTTCAGTTGCATTACTTTTTTATTCACTTAAGTTTCTTGATCATAAGGTGTGATTATGTTATTGTTTTTTTTCCTCGTCTACTTATTGCTTAAGATAAGTTCACTACCAGTACCTTCTTCACATCAGATTTGAGTAACTTCTTACCGCACATGCTTACATGAACTTAAATACTTTTCGATGACCAATTAATCTCGTTAAATGTACGTTTGCAATATTAAGCCAGGGTTCGAAACATATGTACTCTAGATGCTACATTTATGCACATATATGTACACACACACACACACACACACACACAATATAATATACAAAGTGTAATATATATATATATGTATACTTTGTTCAGCCCGCAAAGGTGCTTTATAGCCCTTTGAGCTTTTCTCTCAATAAAATTAAAATTAAAGCTTTATAAATCTTTTGAAATTGTTTAAAGCTTTTGACTATTCGATGGCATTTTTTTCAACACTCTAATATCTTTAAAATCCTTTAAAATCTCTTCAGCTTTTTTAAATCTTTTAACTGTTTTAGGAATTTTTAAAAATACCAAACAATATTTCAAAAGACTTCAAGAGAAAAAAAGAGGAAACTTTATTAAAAAGTGACTTTATGACAGCTCTGATTATTCTTGACCGTTACCTAAATTGCTCATTATAGAACTTTCCTGACTTTTGCCACTTAATTATTGAATAAAAATTCCAGTAGTGTACAAAAAATGATTTTTTAAATTGTCTAAAATTATTTCCTAGACCTTCTGGTGGCAACGACCTCAAAATTTGCATGTAACTATATTTATCCTCCCAAACGGATTCAGACATAATACATCTCACTCGAGTTTATGACTTCTGTTTCTCTACAATTTAATTTCTATTTTGAAATTTAAATTAAATTTTTCACAGGAAATGATCTCTTGGAGCCACTTTTTAAATCCCTGGAATTTTGTATCACTACTTCTCAAAATAATACATTTTATGGCTTATATAGCCATTTTAATATTTTAAATGAACAATTCCAGAGCCAGACATCTTTTCAGGAAAGGAATAAATTGGGCAAAAACGAATATTCAGAATATACATTATCTTCGATGTTTACTTTAGAAAACAATTACCAGTGAATTTATGATCCACTTATCCATGACATAAGTAACATGACATAACCATCGATAAGGATAAAGCGATGTTTTTACAAACAGTTGTTGATTTGTTTCTAGAAACCGGATTGTTCCTCTTAGCAAATAACAAATATTTTACTATTTTTATGTTTTCATGACTTGAATTTTCTTACCAATGTCTGGAAACAACTCGTTTTTTAAATTTTAAGCTCTACTGTTAAATCTTTACGTCTCCCTGATTTTTTACTCCTCTGACTTACCTGGAACAGAAAATAAAAATTCTTATTTATTAATTTATTTGATAATCTATACTCTATTCATGATTAACTTTTATGAATCGAACTTATGAATCGAAAAGGAAAATTAAGAGGCTGAAAGGTATTTAGTAAACACTTAAAAGCAACTGTGGGTTTAAATTTTACGCCTGGCTGGCATTACCAGACGAATTTAATTTGTGCTGTACATTCTCGATGAATGACGCAAAAAAGAGAAGAAAATCTCGAAAGTGGCAAATGAAAGAGATAAATAAACATTTCTGCACGAAAGAGCAAAAGATTTCCAGATGCGATGCCATTTTGCAGACGGTTTCCTGTTCTACTTGTACAAATATTTACTTATTCTTTTGTATAGACCTTCGACAAATTTAGAATAAAATTTGTGCTAAGATTTTAAGAAAGAAGGTTCTTTAAATATTATTTTTTGCAAATTATATAAATAATATTATTAGATGGAAAATAGAAAAGAAACTTAAATGTAGGTTGAGTTGTAGGCACGCAAAACTATTATTTTAAAATTGAAAGGTTTAAATAATTAAAATAAATAGGAAAGCTCAGCTGAGCTCTTGCACCTTAAAAAATATTATAAAAAATGTACCTATGTACAGGAAAAGTATGGTGATTCTGTATGCACATATTTTGATATTAAGCGCCAAAAAAAATAATATAACTTTTGTGTAAGTTAGATTTTTTAAGAAAAATTACATTTTTTAGACCGCAACAAAATTTCTTAGAATTGACACTATAAATTTTGAGACAAAAAGCTGAGAAAAATCTAAAAACATGTCCCGTTAACCCCATCTTAGGCACATATACAAAAAAAGATGGTGGATCGGTAATGATAAGACTCATCAAGTAAAAGTGATCATCCTTTAGAACTGAGAATGCAATAGAACTCTTTTTAAGGGTTCCTTCCGGCATGCGGTTACATAAAAAAAGATTCTTTTAGTCAGTAAAAGTTTTGAACATAACCTTAAAAACTGCCACACCTTATGTCCATTATCTTACTTTCAAGAATTACTGATACATAGAAAAAAAGACCGGAGGAACAAAATATTTTGCAGGCAATCGTTCAAGCAGGGTTAATAGCCCGCTGATGACTCTAAGCTGAGGTAAACTTTCCGCGGTTAAAGGCCTGTAACGTGCTGTCTCTAATGGAGTTCACCGGAGATATTTGCGATTCAACAAGAAAATTTTTCCTCAGTTTGGAGCAGCCACCTCGAGTTTGCTCTGCTTGACCGATTTACGTAGAATATTTCGTAGCCTCAGTTTTTTCTGTGTATATATAATTTTAGATTCTACACCAAAATTTTCCTAGTGCAATGTCATTACATCTGTATTATAACGCAAAAGCCTTCAAAGTGAGTCTTATTTGGATGCTTATTTGGAACAATCAATCATTTTGGGTTCCTTTTCACCAAAAGAGGTTCCTTTTTGTTGCAGCTTCTTTGGAACCAAAAATCGGTTCTACTGGAAACCCCAATTTTTCTGTGTAAATTAGTTTTAAAATCATGCAAATTTCACATTATCATCCAAGTCCATGAAACTTCACTAAAATATTTTGAAATATCCTTCAATTAAGACTATGTTAGAGCCATCGGGTACTACTCGTATATCAAAGCGCCCTTTGATTTCTGAGCGATTAAAGAGTAATCTAGGGCTTGAAATGAAAAACAGAGTGCCCTCTTCAAGTACACCGCATGGCGTCGAATTGTCACGTGCCTCTCGTGCACATAAAATGTTTTACCGTACACATATTCATAAATGAAAAACACACGTGAGCGTTTACATGATGCAGGGTAAAGTACTTAATGAAAGAACAAAAAAAACGCTCCACGTGGTTCCCTTCTTTGGAAATCGCACTATCCAACAATATTAAAAACATAATGGGCTTTCTATGTTGAAATTTCACATAACGAAAATATAAAGGGGTAGGCTTATCACAATGAAGGCGACTCGTATTATTCATAATATTAAAAATATAATAATAGGGCAGTATAAAATAAGAAAAACAATCAAATACAGTTGGGGTGCTCTCAATTGATAGGAGTCTATAAGGGGCCGTACATAAGCTAAGTTAACACGAGGGGGGGGGGGGTCCAGTGGAAGTAACTTCACGAACTTAGATAACGTTTAATAAGTTTCCTGATGATAAATTTTTGAAAAGTTTCGAAAGATGGCTTAGTACATTTCAAGACTAACTTGATAAATTTAAAAATCACTTTCATATTTCAGACTTCAACTCTTTCCCCCCTTTTTGCTTGTTTTTTCGCTCAAATGTGAACTGAATTAAAAGAAAACAATAACAAAATCCAACTATTTTTGGTTAAGAGTTTAATATACTTTTTTTTAAAAGTTTACTATTATATTTTTGGTTCGAAATTCATCTAGTTTCATTGGAAATTTGGTTGTAAATTAAATTATTTTCTTGAAAATGCAACTATTTTTTTAAGTCATCTTTTTCGTTGAAGATTCGTCTATTTAGTTAAAAATTCACCTGATTTACCTACTCTTGAAATTAACTATTGTTAAAATGAGGCCAAAAAAGTTTTATTAGAAAAAGTTATCTAGTTTCCCGGAAATATAATTATGTAGAAGTTGCCAATCTCGCAGTGACACTGACCACTTAGAGCAGACTCCGTTGAGGACTGCGATACAAATTTAATCTTTACTTTAAATCCAAAATAAAAACTCACTTCCAAGATATTGAGTTTCTGAATGCGGAGAAAAAGGTTCTAAATAAAAAAAGTTGGCCAATTCTGAGTAAATCATTCAAGAATTTTTAGGTTGAAATAACGCAAGTTTTAAAAATCGGCTTTAAGTAGCGATTAAAAACAGAATTTTCAATTTTTTACAAAAAAAAACCTGCTATCGAGATATAGGGATGTTGAATAAGAATAACAAATGTTTGATGCAAAAAATTATTCTGCTCCGAGAAAATCAAAATTTCGTGTGAAAGTATCGCACTGAGATCAACGATTTTTCAGTGAAAGGACTATAAAAAGAAGATTTTTTTTTAATGAACGATAATAAATTAAAGAAATATCTATGCTAAAGGACAAACAAAAATATTAGTAGGCTTAAATACTACGCTAAAAGCTTTACTTAAATTAAAATTTTTTTCTATTACTATTTGAAAAAATGAAAAGTCAAACAAATTTTTTTATCACTAAGTGCACTTGATTTTTTAAGAATTTTGTTTGAAATGATATAAATTTTCGTTTAATTGAACTAATTCTATTTTTTGTTGAAAATTTACCTTCTTAATTTAAAAATTTAAGTAAAAGGATGATAACTTGTCCTTTTTGTTGGGAAATTCAATGACTTGGTTGAACCCAGGTGAAAAATTTATATATAGTGGACAAAACTCTGATACTTTTAATTTGATTAATACAGAATTTATGAAACTATATATAAAGCTTTCAACTGGGAACATTCATGTATTTTGTTGAAATTCATCTTCTTTGGTAGAAAATGAATCTTGCTTCAAAAATTGTGATTTTGGTTGAATATTCAACTGTTTGCTTCAATGTTAAACTCTTTCGATGAAAATTCTATTTTTGTTTTTAAAGATTCATCTCTTTGATTGAAAATTGAAATACTTTGTGGCAAATTTGTTTTTCTTTTTATGTTGAAACTTGATCTCAAGTTGAAAATTAATGTATTTTGTTAAAAATTCGTTCATCCCTTTTTTTTGTCCAAATCAACTGTGTTTAATTTCAAATTTATATCCTTTTTAGTTGTCATATTAACTATCACATATTTCGTAGAGAATTAATGTTGTTCTTGAAAAATCAATGACATCTTTGTGACTTGAAACATTAACAATATGTTACGAAATTAAACTATTTTGTTAAAAATGAACTTTATTCTTGAAAATGAATATCCTCTTAAGCTTTTATTTCTTCTATAGCTCGCATTTATATACCCTTGGCATCCACCACCTCGCAGAATCACGTGACAAACAAGCCAATCAGCGCGCAGGGCAGAAATTTCCTCTCCGCTGAAGGGCAGTGATGGAATCCCCACCACTGATTACGTTTTCGGACAGCGGATATAAACGCGGTTCCAGTGTATTTATTTGAAAATTTAGCTATTTAATTAAAAAAGACATTTTTTGTTAAATAATCATATTTTCCGTTAGACAATCGAACTCTTTTGCAGATGATTGTTCTGTTTCGCTTAAAAATTCAACAGTTTTGTTGAAAATTCATTTCGTTTTGTAGAAAATTAACCTTCTTGGTTACGAAATCATTTGTTGTTGTTGAAAATTCAACTATGCTATTGAAAAATAAACCATTTAATTAAAAATTAAACAATTTCATAGATGATTAATTTTTTTGTTAACTAATCATATTTTTTGGTATACAATTTAACTTTTTTGTGAATAATTTGTGTTTTTGGCTTCATATTAATTTTCTTGAAGATTCACCTAATTTTTTGGAAATTTGTTTTATTTAAGGTTTTATCTTTTTTTTTTAATTCATCTTTTCAGGTACAGAAATTAATCTTGTTTGAAAGTTCGACTATTTGATTCAAAATTACTCTTTATTGCTTGAAAATTAAATTCCTTATTGAAAATCCATCTTTTTAGGCTTGCAAGACAACTATTTTCTAAAACTTAACTATTTTATTGAAAATTCGTCTTTTTGGGGATGAAATTATTCTTGTTAGATGAAAATTCATCTGCTTGGTTGAGGATTCAACTGTCTTGTTAAATATAGCCCTAATATGGTAACGTAGTGTAGTTTATGAACGGTCCCTAAGTAGAGGGATCATTTTTCTTATTTATGTTTCACGAAGGGGTTGCTCGCTACCCTCAAGCTGTTACAATAACTTCATGTTTACGTTCGTGAAAATGGTTTAATTTTCAGTGCCCTAAACTCTTTCATTAACAAGTTTCATCCTCGGTTCTATCTAGCTTGATTAATTTTTCAGAAAGTTAAAAACACCCTAACTATTTTCAGATATTTTTAATTGTCCTTGAGATTTTTGTAATAGGAGAATAAGCAAATCTGGAAGAATAGAAAAAATAGTGGGCTAGGGGGGTGATGTCAACAAGGACGTGAAGTGTAGTATATTCGCCACTCGACATGTTTGTGAAACCACCCCTCACATTCTCAAGTCCCTCTTCCTTTTTCTGCATTGTCGAGCCACCCTCCTGAAATCCTCCAGACTCTTGTACATAAAATCCCTTTGGATCAAAGCAGGAAGATTCTGTTTCCAGAAAAGTACTTGTTGACTTTATAAATCCAAAAAAAAAGAACAATTTCTCTCTTTGGTTTATTTTAATTTAGATGTTTAACAATGAAAGTGGAAAATTTAGGAGAAACTCGCCATATCGATTTTAGCTAAAGATGCAAATTTGAAGGGAATACTCACCCACGTCGGGGTAGTGAAATCACAAAGCGGAAAATTTTGGAGCCCGACTGACGCCCCTTTGATTTTTCGGACAATTAACTCGAAAAGCCAAGGATGGTTGCTCATTGAGGTTCCTGATATTAAACAGACGTTGCGCAAGAAAAATAACTTCAAAGGAACGTAATATGTATATTATTTAGGCACACCGTTCTTTAAGTTAAAAAAGGACAAAAATTTGAATTTGTATAGGTTGTAATCCTGTATAAAACAATTAGTGTCACAATTTGACCTAAAAATCTCGCTATCCTTATTGTTGAAAAGCTACATGACTTTTTATTACTTGAAAATGTTTTATATTTTCAGTTCAAAATTCTGAAAATTAAAAATGAAAATAATCCCTCTTAACCGTTAAACGGCCAAAACGCCACTACCGGTACACTGCTTTTCAACGGCCAATAACTAAGACTATTCGACACTAGAAAAAATTGAGACACATATATTTTTATTGC